>NC_048229.1:1517998-1520255 GCF_002007445.2 Ailuropoda melanoleuca
CTTTTGTGCTGGGGTGTGAACGAGCACGGCTCCGATACATCAAAGGTCCACAGAGTAAGGCTCCAAACTTCAGAATTCTAAGACAAGAGCGACACACCATCCGCTCGCCTCCCTTCAGAACTCACACGTGCACAGAGCTCTCTTCTGGGCGCTGCCGGGGGTGCTGGGATCCTGCAGAAAGCCAGACAGAACCGCGCATGCCCCTCGCGGGACTCACGCTCTGGTGGGCAGACAGGTAACAACACGTGGTGAAGAAACAAGCACATCAGCCGCTGGGTCTTATGATGATTCTGTCTATGAACCTAAAGGCTGGCACTGTTTCGGGGCCACAGCACCATGTCCCATGCCCACCAGCCTGGTGAGGGTCCAGTTTCTGCATGCTCCCCGCCTCCCCCACTCAGCCTTGTCCTTTCTTGTCGCTGTAACCTGGTACCCGAGCACGGGATGCACTGTCTCGTTGTGGTGTCATGCTGCATTTCACTGATGACGGAGGACGTCGAGCATCTGCTCATAGGCTTGCTGGCCATTTGCTGAATGCCCCTGAATTGTTCCCTTGGGAGTGATTTTTTATTTTATGTGAACCTCATCTCAGTTTTCATTTTTTATTATATTTTATTTTAAAAAATATTTGTTATTTTTTTTAAAAGTAGGCTCCATGCCAAATGTGGGGTTCAAATTCATGACCCCGAGATCAAGAGTCTCATCACTTGAGCCAGCCAGGCGGCCCCCCCATCTCAATTTTTAGCAAAAAAAATGTTTAAAAAGTAAAAGCTATTGCTTATTTTAAGGGGAAATATTTTGGAAAAAAATATATAGTGTTAAAGAGACTGGGGATATGAGGTGGGGAGGGCGTGGCTGGGAGAAGGTTAAAATTTTGTAAAAGGTGGTCAGGTTGGCATCAGTGAAGACTTTGCGAGCAAAGTCTTGAAGGGCAGGCTCGTGCACCAAGTAGGTGTCTGGGAGAAGAGCTTGCCAGGCGGAGGGGCAACCAGTGCAAAGGCCCTGAGGTAGGGACCGCCAGCTCACTTGGAGAGCAGTGGGAGGCCCATGCGGCTGACACCAGTGGGCAAGGGGAGAGGTAGCAGAGAGTGAGTAATCGGATCACAGAGCACCGTGGAGGCCGGGGAAGGACTTTGGCTTTTTTGTATAATTGCAATGAAAAACCATCACAGGTGATAAGTGGAAGAAGGACGTAAGCTGATTTCCACCTTACAAGATACGTCTGGTGACTGAGCTGTGGAGGGAGAGCTGGTGGGGCGTAGGCCGTGCAGCCGGTCAGCTCACATACGGGACGGCTTACCTGTGGGTTCGACACAGCTGAGCTGGTGTAAGAAAACATCACGAAGAAAAATAATTGCACATCAGCGAAGCCCTTGCTGCAATAAGGTGTATTTACCCTTCCCGAGGATGGTAGCGTTAAACACGCAAGCTCCGGAGTGCACTCAGCTACGAGTCACCGGTTCGTGTCTTGTTCCCTGCTGTCGGACGGCTCGTCCCTTTGAACAACTTCATCAGTAACTGGAGAGCAAGCCCAAACCTTCCCCCACGATCTTTTGATCTGGAGATTCCCCCTCACTGACATTCAGATGCACGTTTGATCTTGTCTTCCATTTTGTATTTGAACCAATTCAGCTTCCTCATGTTCAAGCTAATTACTGGACTTGCAGCCCGAGACGCCACCCAAGCATCTTGTGGAGGAAGAAGGCTCAGCAGGGCCCAGGAAAGTGTTTCAAGTGTCTGGAGATGCATTTATTTGCGGAAGAACAATGTAGACCGGTTTAGAGGACGAGGAAAATGGAAATTGGTGGGGTGTGTCCTTTAGTATCACTTCCACTGAAGACTTATCAATGGTTTTTGAAAAGCCCTCTTCAATTTCGAACTGGATGCAGGATAACAATTTCTCAGCAGATGTGCTCGTTCTCCGCAGCGTGGTTGGGCTTCCAGCATCTGGTCTAGTCCTCAGCTGGAGAGAAAGATGAGCTCCGTCAAGTCCAAAGGCGTCTCCAGCGGCCGTCAGTTATACTGAGGGACATGTCAGACATTTCTGTTTAGAATTTATTAAATGCATAGTGAGTTACTCGTGCTCAGTGATTTTCCTCTGCCTTTCACAGCCTCTTCACTCTCGAAGACGCCCAGTGGAACTCTGACAAGCTGTCAGAGACAGACAAGTCCTACAGAATTGAGAGGACACTTGGTCACCTATTAACATCCATCTTCCCTCACTCCTGCCAAACAAGAGCCCAGTGTTTTTTCAGGC
>NC_048229.1:1520384-1631636 GCF_002007445.2 Ailuropoda melanoleuca
GTGGGGTTCAAATTCATGACCCCGAGATCAAGAGTCTCATCACTTGAGCCAGCCAGGCGGCCCCCCCATCTCAATTTTTAGCAAAAAAAATGTTTAAAAAGTAAAAGCTATTGCTTATTTTAAGGGGAAATATTTTGGAAAAAAATATATAGTGTTAAAGAGACTGGGGATATGAGGTGGGGAGGGCGTGGCTGGGAGAAGGTTAAAATTTTGTAAAAGGTGGTCAGGTTGGCATCAGTGAAGACTTTGCGAGCAAAGTCTTGAAGGGCAGGCTCGTGCACCAAGTAGGTGTCTGGGAGAAGAGCTTGCCAGGCGGAGGGGCAACCAGTGCAAAGGCCCTGAGGTAGGGACCGCCAGCTCACTTGGAGAGCAGTGGGAGGCCCATGCGGCTGACACCAGTGGGCAAGGGGAGAGGTAGCAGAGAGTGANTTTATTAAATGCATAGTGAGTTACTCGTGCTCAGTGATTTTCCTCTGCCTTTCACAGCCTCTTCACTCTCGAAGACGCCCAGTGGAACTCTGACAAGCTGTCAGAGACAGACAAGTCCTACAGAATTGAGAGGACACTTGGTCACCTATTAACATCCATCTTCCCTCACTCCTGCCAAAAAAGAGCCCAGTGTTTTTTCAGGCGCCCACCATTTCCCCCACCGGCCCACGTGCCTCCCAGTCCGCGGACCCACCCCACAGCCAGGGTGCCGCTCCACTGGTCTTAGAGGCACCCTCTGCCCTGGGAGCAGTTGGTCCTGCACAGCGGATGGGATGTCAGGCACTCAGGCTGGTAAGAGGTGAGGAGACACCTGCAGGGGGTGTCTAGAAAAGATTTTCCTTTCTCCTGAGCAACAGGCTTCAAGAGGTCCTGCCTCTCCAGCTTCCCTTGGATGCTGTCAGGCAAAGTTGACTAGACTGAGCCCTTCTAGGTTCCAGCTCAGGGCAGATGTGGGATGCGGGAGAGCAGAGACAAAGCAAAGCCTTCATAGGGTGTGGCCCTGGACCAAGCCTGCCCTGAAGGCTGCTCCATCTCCGACTGCCTGTTAGGTGAACTCATGAGCTTTCCATTTGATAAAGGTGGTTTAAATGGGTTTCTGTTTCTTGCGGACATGACCCCACTCTCTCAAGGATTTTGGAGAATTATTGTTCCTTGTACATAAAGCACTCCACGTTTCCTGGAGGGTGGCTTTGAAGTGATTTGATAAAATCCGATGTTAGGTCAGACACGAATTCTCCATTTGTGGAGCTGAGGGAGGGTCTGGGCTCCAAGGGCAGACCGTGTGACCTTGAACGAGGTTTAGCACTGGTGACAGTGTGCCATGTTTTCTTTCACGCTTTGTTTCATGGATCACAGGGACTACCCTGTCGCAGACCTGGGCAGTTTTCCAAAGTCTTTTGCACATTTCTCTGTTTAAAAACTTTTCTACGTTGAATATATATCAGTCAGAAAATGTTAGTAATGAAAGATAAATTCAGACACAGTTAAGATGCTTTCCAAACGGGGGGAATGGAAGATTGTGTTTGAAAGTCTGTTTAACAGACAAGTAGGTGAAGGGATTGTGTGGGTACATTTTAGGGACAGAATTGAAACGGGATCAAAACCTTACTAGTATTGCTTCAGGTGCTTTGCGAAACAGCTTTTTATTATATTTGGTGAATGTTCACCCCTTCACTGAGAAATGAAGTTTGGGATGTGTTTCAGAGCTACCCACTTTCCACGTGTATTTAATGGTCAGGTGGGAATTGTAAAAAGCTGTTTTCTGCATTCAGTTTGCTAGAAAAGTCACAGCTGGGAAGGACCAGTTCTGGGCTCTGGGCACCAGGAGCAAAGGCTTAAAATGCCTGCATTTGAGAAGAAGGGGATGACTGGGTTTGTGCCCTGTTCCTTGCACAGTTTCCAAGGACTGTTCGCTCCACTCTGCTCTTTGACCACCCTGATGTAGGCCTGGCTGGCCTCCCTAAACACGTTCAGGCGAGGCCTGGTTTGAGTCAGAGACATGGGAGCCCGCGGTATGTCAGGCTCCAGGGGAAGTGTTTCCGTGCGCCGGTTTGCCGGGGCTGCCAGAACGCCAGGTTCTATAAGCCGTGTGGGTTCAGGAACAGCAAATCTTCTCTCAGCATTCCGGAGGCCGGAAGGTTTGGTTGGGTTCCTTCTGAGGCCGTGGAGGAGAAGCCATCCTGTGGTTCTCTGTGCTGCCCGCGCTTAATGTTCTGTGTCTTGTAGGAGCAGCACCCCAAAATCGGCCTCATTTCCCCCAGCGCCCTCCCTGCGTGTGTCTGCATCTATATTTCTCCTTTTATAAGACACCAGTCACACTGGATTAGGGCTCGCCAATGCCAGTATGACCTCACGGTAACAACTGCATCCGCCATCACACTATTTCCAAGTAAGGTCCCATTCCAAGGCTCTGCGGGTTAGTAAGGATTTCAACATTGGCATTTTGGTGGGGACACCACTCAACCCAGATCACTTGGTTCCAAGGACATTTCAGTGCATGCTCTTAAACCCAGGGTGGGGAAGCGATGAAGTCTTTCTGGGCTGTTAAAAAATGTACTTCTCGTGGACGGAGGTTTACACTTGGTTTAGACCAACATGATTTATGGGTTGCCGTCATAACTTGTTAAAAATTATCACAGAAAAGAGAAGTCTGGTAATGAAAGGAATGACCGTGACTATAGATTAGTCCCGTGGCTCTCAAGGCAAGGGCAGGGGCTAATTCTGACCCCAGGGACATGTGGCAGTGTCTACGGTTTTGGTCGTCACTGCAGGGTGGGGTGGGGTACTGTGCACCAGGTGGTTGAAGGCCAGGGATGGTATGGAAGGTCCTGTACTGCACCCCTTAGTCGCTCACATTAAAGACTCACCCAGCCCAAATGCCAATAATGCCGACGTCAGGAAACCCAGGATTAAATGCTCCCCTCAAAAATATTAAATCTGCAATGAAATCAGAGAGGGAGATGAAGTGTAAGTGGGGGGGTTGCTAAGGGTGAGACAGCCTGGAATCTGGACCATAGGAGGTTTTTCATGTGAACTGAGCATAGTGGGGAAAATAGAAGTCCCACCTGCAGCAGCACTTTGCACCTTTGCAGCTCTGTCTAGGAGAGTTGTAATCCCACCTCTGGTATTCAACGAGACTCCAGGCTTTGGCATCATGTCGTATTTGAGGCTCCACCTTTGCGTGTAGCAGCTGTTTACTCTTAGGCAAGTTATTCCCCTCTCCGTGTCAATTCCCCCCTCCATTAAGTGGGTGCGATGGTAGTAATGAGCCAGCATTTCATGCGTACGCACCGCGTTCTAAGTTCTCTGCATAGATGAGCCGTACGTGGATGGTCTGCCAGCAAGCCCTTCAGGTAAGAATGATTATCCCTCACGTTACAGTTGGAGAATATGAGGCACGGAGCAGTTGGGTAACCCGCTCAAGGTCGTCTGGTTGGAAAGCGGTGGAGCTGGTGAGCGTGCAGATGAACGGGTGGAGAAGATGCTCTGTACCTCTGTGATGGCGGCTGTCCAGCCTCGAGAAGGAAGGGCATCCTGCTGTTTGCAGCAACATGGATGGGCCTCGACGACATTACGCTCAGCGAGATGAGTCAGAGAGAGAAAGACAAACACCCAGGATCTCACTCATACACGTGTGGGATCTAAAAAAGCAGAATTCATAGAAACAGAAAAATGGGGGTGGCCAGGGGCTGGGGAGCTGCGGTGTAATGGGAGCTGTTGGTCCAGGGGCACAAACAGCTGTAAGATGAAGTTCTGGGGATCTGACGCTCGGCCTGGTAACCACAGTTAACCGTACTGTAGTGTGTCCTTGCAAGTGGCTGAAAGAGTAGATCTTAAATGTTCTCATCACCGAAAGCGTGGTAACTATGTGACTCGGCAGAGGGGTTCGCTCAGGTGGTAATCATATTGCAATATCTACATGTATCCAGCAACCACACCATACACCTTAAGCTGACACAGTGTTTTGTGTTAACTGTATCGCAAGGAAGCTACGGGCGCGGGCGTGGGGCGGGGGAAAGCAGCAGAGCTGGCATTTAAACCCTTGCTGACTTCTAAGCCAGAGTCCTGGGTCGCTGTGACCCGCAGGCTGGCAGCTGTGAGGCCTGGGAGGTTCTGGGGACACGAGGCACTCACCACTGGCCCCACACACGGTCTACCCTCAACCAACAGGAGCCGTGCTTAAGGGAACCTCTGGTTCTGACTTACTGGACGATTTCAGTTTCGTGACCAGGTGAATACATTATTTGAAAAAGCACCGTGTTAACAGTAAAATGGGATTTCGCATCATTTTGGCAAGGACAGATATTCACCTGGAAGCCTGCTGGAGAGGCAGAATCCCAGGCTCCTTGCAGGACCCACTTTTCACAAAGCGATTCAGGGGCCCGCTGAATTCTGGAAGGGCTCTGGTTGAGCTCTTCTGCAAGAGGCCCCCTGCCCTTTGATGGGTGAACAACTCTGGACCTCCGTGGCCCCTGCGCTGCCCCCTCGGGCTCTCCCTGCTGGTGGGGCACCTGCGCTCGGTCCCGGGGCTGGCTCTGAGCTGCATTGCCGCACACGCACTCACGAGTGGGGCCCACCTTGGTAGAAGGGGCCAGTGGCTGACGTCTCTGCCACCGACTCTGGGAGAAGGCGCACATCTCATCTCAGGAAGCGGGAGAGCACAGCCCCACCCAGCAGCTGTGTTTGTCTGCAGGGAGAGGTGTGTTTGCTGGTGATCACTAAGTATTATGATCCCATATGTCCAAACTGATCGTAACTGCAGAAACGTTTATTTTCGGATTTATCTGTGGTGTTTATGGCTCCTGTGTCATTAGGGAGCTATTCTCCCCAGATAATGAGAGAGTACCTGGATGGGCGGGGCCCCCGGGAGCACCTGGGACCCTGGGACCGTCCTGGTGAAGTAGGATTTGTTTCATTCCCGGTTGGTCGACAGAGTCGAAGACTCATCCCCGTGGCCGTGCTAACAGGTGGGCAGGTGAGTGAACGTGGGGTGACCTCCTGACCTGCTCACAGCAGGCCCCTACTCCAGGCCAGGCCCTATTCTGAGCACTGTCTCCAGCACACACGGACACCTGTTTGCTTACTTATTTGCCAGGGGAGCCCGATGAGACAGATGCTGTCATCACCCTCACTTTTCAGATGAGGAGCCTGAGTCATGGGGCGACAAGCTTGCTGGAAGCCAGCCACTAAGTGGGTAGAGGCAGGAATGGGGGACCCAGTTTGACTCTAGTATCCATGACTTTGTTCCCAAAGGAAGGTGGGTGTTGACCCATAGCTCCAGGGTCAAAACATGACTGAAATGTATTTTTTATCCATCTCTCGAGGTAGCAATGGCATAAAACAATGCGCATTTACTGTCTCATAGTTTCTGAGGGTCAGGCATCCAGGCACAGTGTAGCTGGGTCCCCCGGCTCAGAGTCCACTGTGAGTTTGTTGTCAAGGTGTCCTCCGGGGCTGCAGCACCTACAGGAGACCATCTGTGTCCCAGCTCACTCACCTGGCTGTGGGTGCTTCCAGAAATCTTGAGTCTTTGCAGGGGAGACAGCTGCTTGGTGGCCCTAAGAAGCTTAGGCTGCGGGGTTTACGTCTCACGCAGCACCTGCTGGTGTGTGGTGTTGGCTAAGTGTTCTCTCCGTGCCTGGGTTTCTCTGTTGATGATATTTGGATAATGATAGTGCCCTCCTTGTCATGTTTTGTAGATTAAGACAGGTATGAATGAAAGCAGAGAACAGTTCCTACTTACGGACTTAGTGCCTGTCAGCTGCTATCCCATTTCTGTAGGGGGACAGAGGGCAGACAGGAGGGGGTGCGAGTGACTTGCCATCTCTTTGGCTCTTAGAGAGGAAGGGTCTGCTGAAAATATTCTCTGTGTCATTTGGGGGAGGGGGAGGATTTATGTCACGGAAGTAGGCATTTTAGTGTTTTTAGGAGATCTAAGTACGTTCCGTGTTGTGCTCTCTAATCCAGACGTTCTTCCAGTCCATGTGATTTCGCCCATGGGGGCACAAAGCGCGGCTTGCGTTCCCTGGAGCTTTACTCCGGTGTCTTGTACCCTGATCCACAGAGACGGGCTTGTACTGACAGGCTGATGGGACACGCATTACTGTGCCAGGGCTGCCGAAACAAAGTCCAGTTTGGCGGGGGGGGGGGGGCTTAAACAACGGACATTTGCTCTCTCGCAAATTCTACTCTCCTCCAGTATGACCTCTTCTTCACTCATCACCTCTGTAAGGACCCCATTTATAAAGAGTGTCACCTGAGTTTCTGGAGACTGGGACTTCAGTGTGTGGCTTCTGAAGACACAATTCAACCCACAGTAGGATTTGTCTGTTTCATCTGGATCAGGGTGCTGAGGGTCAAAGAGCAGAAGCAACTCCTACGCCTGTCCCTCGAGTCCTCGAGTGACTGCTGGCCCACACTGCACACGCAGCACCTGGTGGCCTGGCCTTCTGCCCCTCCCGTCCACTCTGCACCCTTCTCTTTCCTGCCCGTGTCCCTGGGGGGCTGACCCCATGCACCCACTGCCCCACTGGACACCTTCCCACCAGGCTCTGCTGCTGAGAGAGGCTGGGTTCTCCCTGCTCCCTTTCCTTCCTGGGAGTGGGTGTTCCTGGCAGGGCTGTACCCCCCGCCCTTGTCCCCGTGGCTCCACCGTGTCCCCTCATCTCACCAGGCAGGCTCTCCCCAGTGGCTGAGCTGCACCCAGCCCACCCTCTTCCAAACACTTGCCTCCCTAACTGTTCAGATTCCACAGGGGAGGAGCCATCTGCTTCCAGACAGCACCCTGACTGATGCTATCCCTAGGCTCCAGGCATTTGTCTTAGACAAAGGGTAAGGGAAAACGATGTGGAGAGTAGGAGTGGATTCAGCCCTCTGCCGGCTTCCTAGAAGCCACCTTGAATCATCGGCCATGAATTCATCCTGTACGAGCAAAGTAAAGAAGAGGTCTTCGTCCCTCTGCTTCTTAGCCCTCAGCCTGTTCATGCAGATGCAGGGACAGAACGTGTATCTATGTCACCAGGGCCGTCCTGCTATGGTGTAATGAAAACACACACGCTAAAAAAAACCCTTACTTTTTAAAAATAGAATCTCTGGAGGCCAGGAACCAAAGTACAGCAGGCCTTGAACCCTTGTCAGAATCAAACACAATGCTGTTGATTCTGTNACCAAAGTACAGCAGGCCTTGAACCCTTGTCAGAATCAAACACAATGCTGTTGATTCTGTTCATTTCCCCCCTCTTTTCCAAAGTACAAGGGGGCAGAAAAACTCACCTGCGGTGCCTGCGGTTGCCATGACAACCCCCGCCATGCCTGTTGGTGCTGTTTCCTCTTTGTGTGTGGCAGTGAGCCTGGCTCCTTGAAATGGGTTTCTGTGAGCTGCCCGCACAGTTGCCTTTTATGACTATTGTTCAAAATGGAACCAGATGATTATTAAATTTTGCCCAGACACAGACCATTATTTTCAAGGTCTCGAACAGCCTCCGTCCTCGGGTTTATGTGACTGGCTTTTGCATGAACAGCTTCCTGCCTTTGCCGTGTCATACAGAAACCCTTCCAAGGTCAAAGTCATAAAAACATCATAAGAACACCTCCTGTGAATCCGAGGTGAGCCTGCTGGTTCAGTAGCTCCCTCCCCGCCCCCTTAGATCGTTCTCTTGTTAAGTTTTAGGACATTTAAACATTTTTTTTCCTGGGAAATAGATATATTTACACTTTCATTAATTGCCACCTCATGTATTTTTCAGTAATATAATCATCCCTCTGCCCATAAATGAAACACAGTGTGCTCAGAGCTGCATTTCTATTCCCGGAGTTCATTAAGCAGAGTCAACTTCAGAGGTTCGAATAGATGTATTGAAGGTCATTCGTATCCAAGACGGCAAGTGGTGCATAATGTGAAACCCACGCCGTCCCTTATTTCATTTAACGGCTCTATAACCAGAAGCTGCAACGGGCTTTTGGAAATCTGTATTTTTTCCTGCTAACCCTTTGTGCTGAATCCGTGTCCGACAGAAGCTGCTTCCTGATTTATCTCCACAGAGACAGGATTAGCGGAGGGCCACCAACACAGGGTCATGGTTATGAGCCCACACTCTGCAGCCAGGCTGCCTGCGTTCAAGTCCTGGCTCAAGTGGACTTGGCAAGCTATTTAACCTGTCTTGTCTCATTTTTCTCCCCATAGAATGGAGGTAATAATGGTACCTACTTCACTGTCATATGATCCTTGAATAAACCAGTGTCTATCAAATGCCTTATTCTTGAGCTTAGAGAACTGTCATTGAGCCACGAGAGTGATGTTAATATGGTCATGTTAGGAGGACTGTATATTACATCCATTTCCCACAAATCTCATCCACAAGCATGAGATTTCACATCTAGTTTATATCCTTTCTCTGCTTTTTTTTCCCCCCTCAGGAGAGTCACGAATGAGACCCGAATGATGGGATAGAATGGTAATAACTTGCAGCATTTTCCTGAGCACTTGGTATGTGCAAGGCAGCGTAGCAAGTGTTTGATCTGAATTAGGCCCACTGGGGCTCTAGAAAAGGCCTATGAGGTGGACAAGAACTGTGGGAACTCAAGCTCCCAGGGAACGTGACTGATCCAGGCTTGCCCAGCCTAGGCAGTGGCACACAGGGATGTGAAATCGAGATTGCTATATCTGCTCCCAGTGTCCCTGTTCTTTATTATTATATATATTTCTCTGTTTTGGGGTCAACTCTCTACTGCCCTAAATCGATGGATTGACCAACTGTCACCTGTTTACTCTTGGAATACAGCTGGCCCACAATAAGTGCTGGGTGTATGAATGATTATTGATCCCCCTTCTTCTTGAAACTCTTACTGTGACCTCATAAATCTGGAGTCCTTAAATCCCACATATTGTCATTATTCTTAGATCTACCACCAACCAAGTGAATTTAAGTATAGTTTTCTCACAGCTTCTCCATCCTGGTGTTTGGGGAGAGAGAGATTTTAGTTGAGGTCCCAGAACTACCACTTGGTAGCTGCATGACCTGGGCCAAGTTATTTAACCCCTAGTGCTCAAGTTCTGTATGTGAAAATGGGGCTAATGGTATTACCCGTATTCTAAGATTGTTGTAAATGTTAAAGAGAAAGTGTAGGTGAAGGGTTTGACGTGGCAGCTGGTACAAAGAGGCATTCAGTAAGTGTTAATTATTATAATATTAATGTTAGTTGGATTTTATCAAAAGCCTCGTTGGTGTGGAGCTAGCTAAATATATGTTGTCCCCTATTTATCTCTGTGTTTTGTATGAATCTGAGATGATCTGGACCATTTGCTCTGAGATAACTCTTGTCTCAATGTAATGGCCTTGGCGATTGTCGGTTCAGCACCATGGACAGTGTACACAGCTGCCTCGTGCTTGGGGTGCACAGTCTCACATTCAGACAAAACTAACACGATACTTTTAAATCACTGATTTACCTACTCATTTTTATATTAAACTGGCAGAGTCAGCAAGTTGATCTGTTATGAAAATATGACTTTGCTCTATTAATTCCTAGTGTCAGGATTAATGATGCCCACTTCCTTATCAGCTCCCCAACAGCCTTCAAGATGTCGTATTTTAGCAGAGTACCGTTTTTGAAAAGAACACGCTCATTATTGTTCTAGTCATTATCTTCACTGACATTATTATTCCCCATTACATTTTAGACACAAATCTTGTCCTAACTTACTGCAGTTGTGTAGTTGTCTTGGAAAATACATTAATATACTAACTTTAATTCGTGAATTTACTTATCTAAAAGTTACTTTTGGAAAGGAGATAATTTGTGTCAAAGGTAGCTCTGTTTATGTAATTGCTGCATCAAAGAAAAAATTATTTTTTTTAAAACTGAGCCTGTGTGGACTGCCCACCCCCCATCCCCAACTAACCAAAATTATTGCAGAGAATGTGAACATCATGAGTGCTCCACTAAACACATGAGAGAGTTGTTATTCTTTAATTTATCAGAAGCTCTCTTATTGATTTTTACTTTACTGCATGCCTTAGCATCATGCCAGTGAACACATCTTATAGGTGTCAAACCAATAATAGCACAAGCAACTCATCACCCAGTCTAACCCATGCTTTGGAACCCACTTTAACAGCAGTTTGATGATTCATGTAGTCAATGTGGGGTCTGAAATTACTGGATGCACTTCTGTCAGTTGGAACCTTTTCTTTTAAGCTTATAATTCATACTTAATTCTAACATTAAGTGAAACTGCCAGACTGCTTGGTATTTTGGGGGGTTAATGTTTGAAAAAAATGCTGTAGGTTAACTGGAATATCCCTTTGTGGAAAAAACCTGACTTTACCTGGAAATCTCACTTGAAACATGCTCTGTGTCTTTGCTACCCTGGAGAGACCCATTGGAATGCTTATATATTGAGTTCCTGCTCTGTTTTCTCTGGTTCCCATATCCCCTCACTCTATGTATGAATTTCCTTCTGTCAAAAATACATACTTCTGTGAATTGGACAGTGACAACTCATCACTAGCCTATCACCTTTACAGCTCACTATTGCACTAGCAACCATTGCCAAAGAAATAAAAGAAGAAAAACATTTAAGAAATATAAAAAGTGGTAAGAAAGAGAAGAAGTATCACTATTTGCATTCTATTTCTTTAAAATAATGACCTAAGCAAAAATTGTTTATTTTCTAAATTCACATTTCTTATTCATGCAACATCTGAGTGCGTATGGACATGTACACATGAACACAGGAGAGAAGTGAGAAATATTTCATGTGACTCAAATCATGGGAAACACCTTGTGGGGCTCTGGGGAGAGGGCACAATTACATAAATTTTCTTCCTGGCATTCAAGCCCCTCTCTGCTCTGATCCCAGCCTACTCCCACTCACCTCTGCAAACTTGGCAGGCACACCGGCAGAGACTCTGTTTCCCAAGTGTGGCTAGAGCTTCCACACCTGGAGCCATCACGAAGGTCCCCCTTTTTGTAATTCCTGCTCCACTCAATTCCATGTAAACCTTGAAGACTTGGATCAAGTTGCACATTCATTCGTTCATAGCCAGTCACTCACTCAATAAAAATGGACTCAGTGATTTCTGTGCATCAGCAAGGTGAGGATCAGAAATGAACAGCATGTGAACACCACCTCTGGGAGGTCACTTCAGTGAGCCATCCTTTTTAGTGTGTGCACACCTGCTTTCTTTCTTATACATATCACTTTATTTTTTTAAAAGATTTTATTTATTTATTTGACAGAGAGACAGCCGGTGAGAGAGGGAACACAAGCAGGGGGAGTGGGAGAGGAAGAAGCAGGCTCCCAGCGGAGGAGCCTGATGTGGGGCTCGATCCCAGAACACTGGAATCACGCCCTGAGCTGAAGGCAGACGCTTAACGACTGTGCCACCCAGGCACCCCCGTGCATATCACTTTAAATGTTACCTGTATTTGTGGGCTCTGTTCTCCCAAATAGACCATAAGTTCCTTGAGGACACAGGCTACCTCTCACATCTTTTAGAATCTCCCACAGAGCTTAATATCTTACCTTAGGAGCAATAAGAGAACCATGTTTATTTGTTAAATCATGGACTAATTGGAAGAGAACAGCCCATGTTCTGTCTAGCATTTTATGGTTTAGTTTTTAAAGACTTACTTTGGAATAAGCTTAGACTCACATAAGCATTACAAAAATAGTAGAGAGTTCCTGTGTCCCCTTTACCGAGTTTACCCCAATGACTACACCATTCATAACCACGGTATGTTTACCAAAACCAAGAAGTTGATATTGGTACGATATAATTAACTAGAGCACAGATGTTACCCAGAATTATTTTAATTTGAGTTTAAAATTTTCAGCCCATCTTCATCTTTTCTGTGGGATCATTTTTACTGTTATCCAAATACAAATGTTCCTGGGTTTTTGTTCTTGTTTTGAGGAGGAAAGCCTCTGACCACCTTTACTTTGCTCTCTGCGTGCCCTTCACACTGAAACTTTTCAGGGGAGTGAGTTTTAGGTCCCTAGGAGTTGGAGTCAGAGCAGCAGAGCATACAAGGGCATTGACCCAGACATTCCATCCCACTTGGGATAAAAATGCCTACTTATCTTCCTTCCCTTACTTTCATAAGAAGTACTGGAAAGGCTTTGCTGTCGTCATGTGCTGTGTTATGTCATCAGTGCTCACATTAACTTAGGAACTATTGTCACATCAGCCCCCAGGATGGGCATGGGTTTCAGCTTAGTCTGCATATGAGAGGGAATATTTATTTGGATTTGAAGATGCTCATGTTGGGTCAGCTTTACAGACAAGGACAAAATCTCCACCAGTCGAGGGTTACATGTTTGAATTGTCCTGTCCTCCCCCAAGTGGAGATGATACCGAAAAAAATGTGCTCTTCTAGCATTTCTTACAAGTGTCCTAGACTGTTTAATGAGGGGAATAAAATTATTGACACAGATGCACACATTTTCTTAGAGGTACTTCTTTTTTTTTAAGATTTTTATTTATTTATTCGACAGAGATAGAGACAGCTAATGAGAGAGGGAACACAAGCAGGGGGAGTGGGAGAGGAAGAAGCAGGCTCATAGCAGAGGAGCCTGACATGGGGCTCGATCCCATAACGCCGGGATCACGNCGGGATCACGCCCTGAGCCGAAGGCAGACGCTTAACCGCTGTGCCACCCAGGCGCCCCGTGCCACCCAGGCGCCCCAGAGGTACTTCTGCAGAACCATTGGCACACGCTCAACTTTGCTAACGTCCTCTGAGAAATAGCCCATCACACAGCTGCCAGCCGAGAGCTGGTATCCCAAGAGGGGTCTCAGCTGATTAGAACAAAGTCCACGAGGTACGATGGGCGAGAGCAGCTTCCATACCAGGAAAGGTCAGAGTTGGAATCTTTTTTTTTTATTTTAATTTTTTTTATTATATTATGTTAGTCACCATACAGTACCTCCCTGGTTTCTGATGTAAAGTTCGATGATTTCATTAGTTGCATATAACACCCAGTGCACCATGAAATACGTGCCCTCCTTACTACCCATCACCAGCCTATCCCATTCCCCCACCCCCTCCCCTCTGTAGCCCTCAGTTTGTTTCTCAGAGTCCATAGTCTCTCATGCTTCGTTCCCCCTTCTGATTCTTAAGGGCAGTTTCATGGAAATGATAGAAAGCTCGTTTGAAAACATTCCATAGCCTACTTGACAGGAGATCAAACTCAGCTTGTGCTGTGGAATTGTAACAGAAGACATTGAAATAAGATACATAACTTCTAAACCAGCCACAAAGACAGAACTTGGAGGTCACACCATGAAGTGGTGGCACAGGTGGGAGACTGGAAATTACTGAGATCAGGAAGGTACTTCAGGACTCTGCCTCAGTTTACCTTCTACCCCACCCTTCACATAGCAGAGCTGTATCTGTGACTTGTGTCCAAATTCTTAATGTCATGATGCCACGAAACAAGTCAGATTTCTTGTCTTCTGTTACCTGTGTTCATGCTTCCAACGAGAGCGGTTTTCAGCCTGATGGTTCTTGGATGGTGGCCAATCACTGGAGGGTGAACAGGGCAAGTCGTTCTGTCAACAGTGGGTACAACCTAAGACATGATTGTCTGTAGCCTCATTACAGGAAGACCCATGCAGCATCAACAACAGAATAAAGTCGTTCAGTAGGACGAAGGAGATACAAGGGAGGGATTCGGTCTTTCTCAGTAGACATCTCCTGCTTAGCAACCTAAATGGTTATTTCTTAAAAATAATGAGTTTCCCTTGTCTCTCTTCATTGAGAAGAAGAACAAAACAAATGCTTGGGACTGGGAAGCAGCTTGGGCTGTTTTCTGCCATCATGCTTTCCACAAAGATCCTCCCTGGCATCAAGATAGAGTTCCCGAGAGCCAGTTGGGAACAGCTAATGATGCAGCCATGTCTGGAATCCTCTCTGTTTCCTGGTTGACATGAGAGAGTAAATCAGGCATTTCATTTCCCTGTTGCAGCAGGGAGCGATGTAATCTCCCACACCTTGTTGCCAGCTCAGGATTGGTTCTGTTGGGTTTTATTATGTCCCAAGGCCTCCAAATGGAAAGTGCTGGAAAGCAATTTCTGTAGCCAGTGTTAGCGTGAAATGTAGACCTTCAATTAGGATCCTAAGTCTGCTAACAGAGTTATAAACTGGGATGGTGAGGAAGCAGCCTGCCTTTGGTCTGCATTACAACTGAAGTTTGTAGCAATGGCTCAAACGTGGGTGTTTCTAAACAATCCAGGCAACTGGAGGCAAGAGATTCTTTTTTCCCTGTCATTTGGCCAGAAAACCAACTATACTGAGTAATATTAAGAAGCTCAAGGCTTAGAGAATCCTTTACATATGAATATACACAGGCTTAAAATAGTTTTTCTTGGTCTGCATTTTGTGTTCAGCAGCTCTGAGGAAGGATGGTTATAGGGAAATGTGCTCCTAACATGAGACACGTAGCAACACCATGTGGTGAGTAGTGACATCCTCAGGGTTGGGGGGACAGCAGGCAGTTGTGGTGGATCCCAGGGTGGGGGTCCCATGCTGCAGGAGGCCTGGCCCGGCGGGCGTGATTAGGGGGGCATCGGACCACCATTGCCAGCACTTCAGTTTTTTAGGAGAAGTCAGAAACTCAGATTTTTTAAAAAATGTGAATTGTTTTGATTTTGAAATATTGGCAGAGAACTCCAACTGAAAAAGAAACAACCAATTACAAAATGCATGGCGTGGACTAACATATCCAGCGGCCACGTTCAGCCAGTGGGTTGCTGGTTTTGGCAACTTAGTTTTTCCCAAAAAGGAGCTTGCCTCAGGGCAGAACAAAAAAGAAATGATCATGTTTTCTTAATCTTCAGCCGAAGAAAGCAAGTTGACAGGAGGAAACAAGGATGATTGGTCTGAGTGCCCAGCGCTGTCCTGGAAAGGGGACAAGACTGTTCCAGGAGGAGACTCTGTCCTGCCAAAGCCTATTGCTTAGGTGCCTCTTATTTATTTCTTTCCACGAGCTTTGTTCATTTTTTTTTTCCTACCAAGATGCTGTGCTAAAGAACGGAACTAAGACCTTTTTGATGAACCCTGAATCCCAGAGGTTTTTGTTTTTTCACAATATCATAAACTAGAGAAGAAGGATGATGGCATGGTGTGTTTTTAACACCTGTGCCAAAAAATTAAGACATCATGTCCTCGCCTGCCTGCGCTGGTGATAAGGTGACATCGACTGCTGATACGAGATGGGGGGACACTTACCTTAGAAGCAGGCTCATTCGCAGGGGCTGCAAAGTGGTACTTGCCTTTCCTTCCATTGATGTGATAGTTTATGGCTGTTCTCAATCAGGCTTGCTCTGCTCGCCCATCTTCCCAGCCCGGGTCTGGAGGAGCACCTCTGATAGCAATGCAGCCACAAAAATAATTTTAGACTTTCTAGTAGCCGCATGACAGAACAGAAGGACAAACAGGTGAAATTAATTTGAATAATATATTTTTATTTAACCGAACCTAACTTGCATATTATCACTTCACTAATGAAATCAACATAAAATAGTTAATACTTTATTTCACTTCTTTTTTTGCGGTAAGTCTTAAAAATCTGGTGTGTCCTTTACACCTACAGCACACCTCAGTCAGGACTAGCCACAGTGCTGGTGCTCACTAGGAACAGTGCTAGTGCTCAGTAGCTCCAGTGCTAGTGCTCAGTAGTCACAGTGCTGGTGCTCAGTAGTCACAGTGCTAATGCTCAGTAGGAACAGTGCTGGTGCTCAGTAGGAACAGTGCTGGTGCTCAGTAGCTCCAGTGCTAGTGCTCAGTAGTCACAGTGCTGGTGCTCAGTAGCCACAGTGCTGGTGCTCAGTAGGAACAGTGCTGGTGCTCAGTAGCTCCAGTGCTAGTGCTCAGTAGTCAGTGCTAGTGCTCAGTAGGAACAGTGCTAGTGCTCAGTAGCCACAGTGCTGGTGCTCAGTAGTCACAGTGCTAATGCTCAGTAGGAACAGTGCTGGTGCTCAGTAGCTCCAGTGCTAGTGCTCAGTAGTCAGTGCTAGTGCTCAGTAGCTCCAGTGCTAGTGCTCAATAGTCACAGTGCTGGTGCTCAGTAGCTACAGTGCTAATGCTCAGTAGGAACAGTGCTGGTGCTCAGTAGCTACAGTGCTAATGCTCAGTAGGAACAGTGCTGGTGCTCAGTAGCTATGGTGCTAATGCTCAGTAGCTACAGTGCTGGTGCTCAGTAGCCACAGTGCTGGTGCTCAGTAGCTACAGTGCTAATGCTCAGTAGGAACAGTGCTGGTGCTCAGTAGGAACAGTGCTAATGCTCAGTAGGAACAGTGCTGGTGCTCAGTAGCCACAGTGCTGGTGCTCAGTAGCTACAGTGCTGGTGCTCAGTAGTAACAGTGCTGGTGCTCAGTAGTCACATTGCTAGTGCTCAGTAGGAACAGTGCTAGTGCTCAGTAGTCACAGTGCTGGTGCTCAGTAGCTACAGTGCTGGTGCTCAGTAGCCACAGTGCTGGTGCTCCGTAGGAACAGTGCTAGTGCTCAGCAGGGACGGGTCCCTAGTGGCCACCACACTAGATGGCAGAGATTCTCATGGGACTCAGAGGTGTGCTGGACCAAGCTTGACATTGTGCTGGGTCCTAGGGAGTCTGTAAGAGAAGGTTTTGCCATTACGGACCTTGTGGTCTTGTGGGTTTTTTTGTTTTGTTTTAATTACAAATGAAATAGTTGGAAACAAAGCTAAGTAGCTACAACTTAGTCCCAAGAATCCCTTCCTGCCAAACCCGCTTCTGCCAGTTGCTCCTGAGACAAATGTGCCTCCAGGAGCCGGAAATCATAACCTGGGCAGCCATGTGGTCACTGCCCCGAGTCACGGCTCTGAGGTCTGGGGCCCTTTGGGGACCAGACCGTCACTCCCTGTCTGCCACTATCAGGTAAACTGAGGACACAGAGGCAGAGTGAGCCTGGCACAGGTCGCCCATCGGACAGATTGATTTTAGGACAATAGTTTATGACTGAGGGAAATGCTTCTAGTGAATACGATATGATCTTACTTTTGTACAAAAGACGAGTGTTGATATGTAGGTGTCTGTAGAGAATAAGGAGTGCCAGTAAGTACAGCTTAATGTTAAGAACGATGTCACCAAGTGGGGGAAATACAGCAGAAGTTTCCTTTCAATTATTTTTCTAGACTTCATTTTTGTTTATAATGAACATTATAATTTTCAAAAGGAAAATTGTTATAGATACTTTAGTACTTTTGCTCGGCTTACTATCTACAAGTCTTCAAAGAAAAAAAGTAATTTATTTATTTACAAGCGCACAGAACTTTCTCTGAGTTCAACAGTGACATCCCTTAGTGTGTATGTCAAATTTTCTAATTTTCAGAGTGGCTTCCTGTACCTTGTCACATTCAGGGCCCAAGACCATGGAGGATTTCAAACACAGGAAATGGATTTGGCAGGCAGTCACTCTGTGCGGTTAGCAGGTAGGTCCTGGCCTGCTTCTGGGGGCTGGTTCCAAGGGCAGTTTGGTTTGTCAGAACCTCTGCCATGCTCCTGTGGTCTGTGTGGTTTATCTGGTGGCCCTTGGGCTGTGCTGTTGGTACACCTGCTGGGTGGAAGGGTCTTCCCCGGCCAGGCTGCCTGGCGTCTCTTGGCCAGGTGTGCTGGGTTGAATGGTGTCCTCCAAAAATTCATGTCCTTCAGAACCTGTGAATGGGACCTTATTTGGAAATAGGGTCTTTGCAGATGCAATTAGGTAAGATGAAGCCATATTGTAGTGGGACGTGGGCCCTGAATCCACCTGACACCTGAAACCATGACATCCCTATAAGAAGAGAAACAGACACACAGGGGATGGAGCCAGGTGAGGGCGCAGACAGAGGTTGGAGCGGATGAGCTGCAAGCCAAGGATTGCTGAGAGCCACCCGGAAGAGGCAAGGAGGGGTGCTTCCACAGAACCTTCAGAGGAAGCAGGACCCTGACACACCTTGACTTGGACTTCCAGCCTCTAGAACTGATTGGATACACTTCTGTGAGGCCACCCAGTTGGTGGTCCTTTGTTCCAGCTGCTGTGCTAATAATGTTTGGAGCTGCAGTGCCTCCTGGGCTGGGCTGCGGGCTGTGCCGCGTTCCCTCTGCTGGTGCTGCCAGGCCACCTGGTGCCTCTAGGGGTCAAGCACGGGAGACTTAACAAGGATGTTGATGATACAGTGTTGCAAAGCTAGAAGAACCAGAAGGGAGAGTTGAGGGACCCCATACATTAGTGACCACAGAAAGCAGCCATGTTGGAATCAGAGGACAAAGGAAAGTGGGGCATCACTGGAACCAAGGAGCATGGAGAACGGGCTGTCTCAGCATCTGGTCCCTAGAAAATGGGGCTGCTCTACGGGGACCTCCAGGCTGGTGTGTGGAACCCGTGCACAGACTTTCTGGGGAGTGTTGCACGGCTGGGGAGGCTCGGGGCTGCCTGACCTGGAGCCGCCGAAGCCGGAAGGAACCCGGAGAGTGGAAACTCCGCCTGCCGCCTCCTGCCAGTGCCCCTGCAGCCGGCGGGCTGGGAAACGTAGTTCTTCCAACCCGAGCCCAACGGGGGGCAGAGCATGGAAGGAAGGGGACGGGTACAGAGACCCGAGGCAGACACGCCCCACATATATTCTCATATCGCCACCCAAACCCCGAGAGATGGGAAGCTGAACGCATCAGCTCCATTCTGTGTCTGAAGAGACGTGCACCTGTCAGCTGAGCCCTCTCCTCAGATTTGTCATGGATCAAGGTCTGAAGACCACAGTGCTGGCCTCGCAGGGGTGGTGTTTGGGTGGGTTAATGGAGAATAATGACAATGCAGACCGTGATTTTCCGTGTGTGCGTGGGTGAAGCACCCTTATAAATCAGTTTTGCTCCTACTTAAAACAGAAAGGCTGTTTTCCCCTTTTGCAATTTAAAAAATCCCCTTGGAAACCTGGGGTCTCACTGGATGAAATTCATCGTCTCTGACATTCAAGAGCGTTCAAGTCCCATCATGTTCCGGAGCCCCAGGGACGCTGGGGAAGGCACACGTCTCGTGCACGCTGTGGCCTTGCGGTGTTCACCTCTGGCTGTGGGTGTTAGGATATTCTTGTCCTGCAGAGGAAATCCTTTTTGATAAGAACGGGATCACTCCTTTCATAATTCTTTGAAACCGCGTAGTTCAGGGACCCCTCATCCACCGCCCTCTTGCCTCAAATTCAGTTTGCCGGTTTCTTTTTCTGCAACAGGATTATGTGTGTTTTCAAAAGCAAGGGATTAAGCAGATACTCTGTGATAAAAATTCTCGTCCGGCTCGAAGAGCATCTGAGGATTGAGGGAGTCAGCTGGGAATTTAGTGGGGTGCCTTTTCCTGGAGACCTGCTCTGGGGGGGGCCCATGCACACACTGGGGGCCTCTGCTCCAGGTCACCATCCCCTTGTCCCTCACCATCCCCTAATCCTGCCATCCTGTGGGGCTGCCCACCCCTTCCCTGGTCTCCCACACCCATTTCCCCCTCCTCCTCCTCATCTCAGGGTGCTTTGTTAGGTCCTGCCACTCCCTGCTCTTAACCCTTCACTGCTTCCCATCAACCTTTGAATAAAACCCAAACTCCCACCAGAGCCCACACCTGGCCACCTCTCCTAGTGTGTGTTCTTCGCTTTTTCTGTCCTGGTGTGTCGTGCTACCCCCCCTCCCCGCCCAGCATGCTTTCCGCGAGATAGTCACGTGGCTTGCCACTTCTCCCTAGATCTCTGCTTAGATGTCACCTGACACCTTCTCTGACCTCATTTTCTAGAAATCGCTGTTTCCTGCTTTGCTTCTCTACATATACGATGCTATGCAGAAAAATAAAGAAACAGATAATATACAAATAATATATATCCAGAATATAGTAGAATATATGTTTTCCCAAAAGCTCTGTAATGATAGGGATTTTTATACATGAATTAGCGTGGCTGTACTCCAATAAAACTTTATTCACAAAAACAGGAGGCAGGCTGGATTTGGCACGTGGGCCATAGTGTGCAGACACCTGCAGTAGAAAGCCAGAGAAGGGGCGCCTGGGTGGCACAGCGGTTAAGCGTCTGCCTTCGGCAGGGCGTGATCCTGCTTCTTCCTCTCCCACTCCCCCTGCTTGTGTTCCCTCTCTCGCTGGCTGTCTCTATCTCTGTCAAATAAATAAATAAAATCTTTAAAAAAAAAAAAAAAGAAAGCCAGAGAAGATCATTGACACCCCTCCCCAGAGGGTCTGCAGGGCCTCAGGCACTTCCTGGGTTTATCACCCTGGGTCTCAGCCTGCCCAGCTCCCTGCCGCCTACTTCCTCCCTCCTCTGGTGGAGCTGCCTCTGCACAGAGGTGGCCACCCCCACCCCCAACCCCTGTTAACACAGCTAAGAAGAATGGGAGGGAGAAGCTGCATCTGAGAGCCTAGCCAGGACAGCCAGTGGGAAGCACACCTTGCTGGGTGCTCAGCGGCCCAGCCCTGCAGCAAATCTGCGATGCTCGTGACTCACTGTATCAGTGCGAATCCTGCAACATCGATTTTGCCACTTCAGAAAACATGCTTCCTTCTTATAGCTCAGACATTCGAGACCTACAGGGTGGAGGCTGTGGCGTGCAGGGCGGCACAGAGGGACGTGGTGGAAACAGTATACTGATGCAGGGGCAGGTGCGGCCTTCCGCCTGGGGCTGGGGGGGTGCAGGGTGTAGGAGGGAGAGCTCTGAGTGCGTGGGTGAAGCCTGGGGCTCTCAAAAGGGTCAGCTGTGTGAGTTTACTTACCCAGAAATGAGGAAGGACAATTAGGATCAAAGGCAAAGCCATGCATGTCTATGGCTCATTGTGACCATATGGAACTGCAGACCTGGGGCTGCCAAATTTTCTGATTTTTTTTCACCAGAAAGTATAAATCATCATTTTTATATAAAATTTCCTATTTTTAGGGGCACCTGGGTGGCTCAGTTGGTTAAGAGACTGACTGTTGGTCTCAGCCCAGGTCTTGATCTCGGGGCTGTGAGTTCAAGCCCCATGTTGGGCTCCATGCTGTGCTACCTAAAAAAAAATTTTTTTTAAAATTAAAAAATGTAAAATTTCCTATTTTTTTAAAAAATATTTTATTTATTTATTCGACAGAGATAGAGACAGCCAGCGAGAGAGGGAACACAAGCAGGGGGAGTGGGAGAGGAAGAAGCAGGCTCCCAGCAGAGGAGCCTGATGTGGGGCTCGATCCCGTAACGCCGGGATCACGCCCTGAGCCGAAGGCAGACGCTTAACCGCTGTGCCACCCAGGCGCCCCTAAAATTTCCTATTTTTAAGTGTTGATAACTACTTAGATATCTTGGGGCCACATAAAACATTGTGGGTCAAATCCACTCACCGGCCTCCATTCTGAGTTATCTCCCTCATACAACACCATGAGAAATAAAAAATTCTAAACATTTTTCACATTGAGGGATGTTACAGACATTCACTTTGCTTTTGTCAGCTTTTGGGGTGGAGAGATCCTGCATGAATGAAAACAGAAACAGCAAATTTGTTGGCAATTCCATCCAGAGACAGAGCAAAAGCGAGCACACTTTTAACTAGCAAGGCTTTCTCCTTCAGTCCAGCCTGAGCAAAAGGAGCAATTTTTAAAAATGACCTGGGCTTAGTTCTGTGCACCGATGTGGCCCCTTAATGACTTCTGCATGCTAGACAGAGAGGCAATCTCATTTCCTCCCATCAGAAGAAATCAGGATGCTTGCTCTGGTCCCTGGGGCTGATGAATTTATGAGAGGGAAAGATTTTCTCTCGCAGTTTGAAATGCAGCTTGTGTCCAGCCTGGCTGGAGAATTCTGCACGGGGAGATCAGAAACTTACATTTATTTTCTTTCTGATATGTGCAAGGGTCTTTCACGTGGGCTGGTTGTTTCAATATTCCCAAGAACCCTGCAAGGCTATGGGTCACAGTGCTCATTTCTCCAGGTGAGATTAAATAAGTTGCTGACAGCACACAGCTAACCAGCGGGAGAGATGGGGACCTCCAAAGCTGAGTCTCAACCTGCCTTTTCTAGAGCTTTGCTGACCTTGTACTTCGGACCTGATCCAACTGCCTTCGTCCCAGCCCTGCGCCCCGTGTTGGGCACTGCCAGGGGCAGAATGGGTTTCATGCAACATAAGTTCTGCTCAGAATGTCAGCGACAGAGTCAGGAAGGAAAACTTCAGGGGCAAAGCTCATAAGATAAATCATGGCCTCGTATCTGCCCAAAGAGTATTCCACTGGACTGATCCCAGAGTTTGCAGATCTGCAGCCCCGTTCACACTGCGTGTAGCTACAGCGGGGACCACAATGCCTAGTGGTACCCCTGTCCCATCTCAGGATCCCATCCAGGACACCATCCTGCACTCAGTCATCCTGTCTGCTTGTCCGCCTGAATTTGCCAGACTTTCTCAGTGTCTCCCTGTTTATTGTAACCTCAACACTTCTGAACAGTGTTGGCCAAACCTCTGATGGCGTGTCCCCCATTTTGGGGTTGTCTGATGTTTTCTCATGATTAGACTGGGCTTATAGATTCTGGGGAAAAAATGCCACAGAAATAAAAGCACTATGTTTCCTTGGTGAGTGTGGCCTTGCTCACTTGGTTGAGCAGGTGTCTGCCAGGTTTCCCCACAATAGACACTTGTCCTTCTCCTCCCAGGTCACAGAGTCCAGCCCACAGGCAAGAGGAGGGGAATTAAGCTCTATGTACTGCAATTTTATTTGATTTAAATTAACTTAAATTCAAAACGTAACAGCCAATACGGTGGGTACCCTTCGTACAGTACAGGCCTAAAGCAGCTTGTGAGTTAGGGCTCCAGTATGGGGGCTGGCCCGGGGCTCACCTTTGCATAAGTCAGTCAATCCCTAAATGCCCCAAATAAAGTCCGGTGGGTACCCTTCGTACAGTGCAGGCCTAAAGCAGCTTGTGAGTTAGGGCTCCAGTACGGGGGCTGGCCCGGGGCTCACCTTTGCATAAGTCAGTCAATCCCTAAGTGCCCCAAATAAAGACAGCAAATAAATGCTGTCATGTAATTGGGGTGTAATGGTGAATTTTTTTTTTTAAATGCTGAGCTAGGACTCCCAAGCCCTTCTGGAAACCATTCCCAGAGGGTTCATAAAATCAAGCAAGAGCTTGGTCTTCCTTCTCGAGCTTCTATTTTGGGATAAGCTGAGCCAATCATTGTCACATGTAGGGATTAAAAGTGTCAGCCTATTCTGGACTGCATTTCAGAAGGCAGTAACCACAGGATGAGGTTTTTTGACCCAAAATAATATGAAAGTGGGTGACAGTGTCCCCCCACCTCCACAAGCCAGTCTGTCTTTGTCTGTCTTTCGCATTCTCCTCTACACTCCTGGTTCTGTCACATAATTGCCCTGTGCCTCAGTTTCCCAATCTGCAAAATGGGGGCAAAAATAGTGACCCATTGAAGAGCTTGCTGCAAGGAATTAGTGAGTTCATCTATGTGATGGTGGCTGGTTCAGTGCCTTGTGCCACGTTAGTCCCGATTACTGTCATCCCAGCGTCACTGGGCTGCCCCACCGTGACCATCACCGCCGGTATTGATTAATACGTTCAGGCATTTCACTCATACACTAAACGTAATTTTTATTTTTTTATTTTTTTTATTTTTTTTTTTTTAAAGATTTTTTATTTTTTTATTTGACAGAGATAGAGACAGCCAGCGAGAGAGGGAACACAAGCAGGGGGAGTGGGAGAGGAAGAAGCAGGCTCANGTCCCGATTACTGTCATCCCAGCGTCACTGGGCTGCCCCACCGTGACCATCACCGCCGGTATTGATTAATGCGTTCAGGCATTTCACTCATACACTAAACGTAATTTTTAAAAGGATCTTTATATCACTATTATGAAATGAAACCCCATATTGCTTATTGCATATTTAATCCAACTGGAGAGTTGTAAAATAGAGAGAAGGCAATCTTTGGAGTTTTCTATGTGGTGGCCTGCCCACAGCTCAGAGCCTGTGGCCCACTTTCTATCTGTAGATGAGATGAACTCAGTACCTGCTGAGACGCTCTGCGGGAGGACTTCAAGGGGTCGAGGACAGGGGTAACTTTGTCAGGATATGAGTCAGTTGTCTAAAATGCTTGGTCCAGGCATCACTTAAAATTATCAGAGAAACATGCTCAGTTTGGGAAAAGCTTTGCTAAGTGACTATGTGAGTGGTTTTGCCAACTCACTCCCAGCCTTTACCTGAGTCAGCCCACAGGAGGCACCGGCCCCGCAGACTCGGCCAGGCTTGGACACTAATGGAGCAAAGACCATCAGAGTCTGGACTACAAGCTCTGCTTTCACACTCCCGTGCCCCTAGATCGTGTTGAGCTATGGCTGTCCCTCCATATCCACAGTGGGTGTGCTTGCTGGCAGCAGAGGACTCCGGCACATCCTTCCCGGAGCAGGGTGTGGTTCACTTAAGAGAAGCAGGGCGTCACCTGACTCCTTTAAAAACAATCTTTGAGTTAAAGGAACTTGGGGATGCAAAGTTCAGAGAATTTAAACAAGTAACATCTAATCTTCGATCCAGAGACCACTCTGCCCGTAGGTGGGACAGTCCCATTTCAGAGCTGGGGACTGGCCGTCATGATGGAAGGGACTGGGAAGCTCAGAGTCCCCTAAGGAAGGGAGCCTGCCTGAAGTCCATTCAATGGAAGGTGAGCTTGAGTTGGCACACAAACTGTTGGGTGGAGCTGGCAAGGTGTGGCCCACGACCCCCAAACAGGTCTCAGGCAGGCTTTCTTTATTTGCCAGCTTTTTAAGTTGGGGAAATTTCACCTCAAACTATTGGTTTCTGGTTTCTCTTCAAAAATAGAAGATGTGGCGATGCTTGCCCACATTCACTGTTGGCCGGGGTCAGCTAGGGCTGGGTAATGGGGCCTTTCCTCAGAGGGCAGACGCCCTTCTCTTTGCCCCAATCCCAACCACCACCACTGACCGTCAGCCCCGGGCTGCCTCGCGTGTCTGTGTGACTCCTAGCCCTGTAAGGTCATCTCTGCCAGGACCTCTGAAACCATTGCTCTTTGACTTCTAGAAGAAGGGAGCTATGACATTGGTGAGCTTTGGTGTCTTTCTGCATCCGAAAGGCACCACTGTGCCCCACTGGCATGGCCAGCACAAGGGAGAACTATGGGTGCCACATGTTGGTGAGGACGTGGGGATACCAGACTCTCAACACTCCTTGCTGCCCCAAACTGTCTGGCAGTTTCTGCAAAGCCTAAATGCATGCATAGGCCATGGCCCAGTGCTCCATCCCTAGACAAATACTGGTCTGGAGATGCATGTCCACCACGTTCAAGAATGTTCTTTGCAGCACTATTTTTAGAGGCTCCAGATTGGAGCCAGCCTCGGTGTTCAACAATAGCTGAAGACAAATAAACAAATTTTGGAATATTTATATGTGAGATGAAGCGATGAAGTCGAGCAAGCTGCTATTTCACACTGTGGATGAATCGTGGACAAAATATTGACGAAAATATCCAGACACCAAAAAGATGTTTCCATTCCCTTTACATAGAGTTAATGAAGAGGCATAACGAATTTGTGGAGCTGGATGTCTCGACAGTGGTTATCTTTTGGAAGGGTCTTGACTGGGAGGAGACAGGAGAGAAATTCGGGCCTGTGGGAAGTGGTCTATTTCTCAATCTGGGTTATGATTATGCTGATGTGAGCACATTGTAAAAACTAGCAGAGTTGTACGTCTATGATGTGTGCACTTTTGTGCATGTGTGCTCCATTTTAATATAAAAAGTTAACTTAAAAATATCTGAAAGCTGAGGAAAAGGAATTTGTTCTGTTTTCTATGGCATCAGGTGCACCACACAGAAGACAGGTGTGGGTCTAACACTAAGGACGTATTTTCTAACACCTGGAGGGCCCTGAGTCATAAGGCAAATTCTGTCGATATTGATGGGAGTGATCTGTCTTTGGGGAGAGAAGTCTGTCTTACCGAGTCAATGCCTGGGAAACATGGAGAGCTCCTTAATTCATCTGAATGTGCAGCCTAACCCTGCCTCATTGAGCCAGACTGTAGGAGCAGTGTTTTCATTTGCTCATGTAGCTCAAGGTTGCTGTGATCAGGAATTTGAGATTTGGTGGGGGAAGGGCCCTGGTTGGAGGGAGAGTGCGCGCTCAGAAGCTCTCCAGGAGGTAACGCCATGTTGTGACAGTACTGATAAATCATCTCTTGCAGAAGCAAACCACTTTGTTTAAAAGGCACTTAAATATTTTACGTTGCTGTGTTATTTGTAGAAGGATCCTAGGAGGCCCATCCTTTACATTAACTAAGTTATAATTGAAACGTTTTCTTTCTCACATTAGCAGCTGGCAAACTCAGTACTTAAATGTGATAGTCAATGGGTAAAAATGTTCTTTATGTGATTTCCTGGGCATACAATTTTTCTACATATTTTTCTCTTCTTCTTTAAAAAAATCATTATTCTTAACTGCATTCTTGTATAAATATTTTTTTAAAGATTTTATTTATTTGAGATAGAGCGAGAGTATGAGAGAGAGACAGAGAGCACAAGCAGGGGGAGCAGCAGGCAGAGGGGGAAGCAGGCTCACCACTGAGCAGGGAGCCTGATGTGGGGCTCAATTCCAGGACACCAGGATCATGACCTGGGCTGAAGGCAGATGCTTAATGGACTGAGCAACTCAGGCACCACAGCATAAATATTTTTATTAAATAAAAGTATCCTTGAATGTTTTTCCTTGGCATCCCTGAATCCTTTCTTTTTTTGAGAGTAGGTAGAATGCAGTTTATAAATTAATACACATTGCAAATGCTGAACAAGTATAGGGTGGAGACACATTTTATGCAGGGATTCAGTTCTGAAGTCAGTAGGTTATGCTGAAATCACATACAGAAAAAACGACCCTGAGAGACCCCTTGGCAGGAACCGTGTTGGAGATAGACCTAGCAAGGGCTGGCCTTTCCTGCTAGCACTGGAGAAGATTGCTGTTTATTGGTTGAGGACCAGATGTGGTGGTGGTTTTCCTCTGGGGACTGGTTGTCCCAAGGGGGCACTGGGGAAAGAAGAAGCTCGTGGACACATGGATGGGGACCTGTTTGCCTTACTTCAGACTCTGTCCAGGTGACATTGGGTGGCACCCTTTGTGATGCAAAATTCACCATTTTACAGTGAACAATTCAGTGGTGTTTAGCACGTTTATGATGCGGTACAATCATTACTTCTATCTCGTTCCAAAACCCTCTCATCACCCCAAAGCAGACCTCATGTCCATTCACAGCCACTGTTTACCCTCTCCTCTCCCAGCCCCTGGCCACCATCAGAGTGTTTTTTCTGTCTCATTTACCTGTTTTTAACATTTCGTATCAAATGTATACAGTATGGGACATTTTAGGACTGGCTTCTTTCACTCAGCTTGTCTTTGAGGTTCGTACATGTTGTAGCAGGGTCTCTGCTTCATTCCTTTTTTATGGCTGAATAGTATTCCATTGAGTGGCTAGACTGCATTTTGTTTATCAGACGATGGATATCTGGGTTGTTTCCACCTTTTGGCTGTTGAGAATAGTGCTGTTCTGAACATTCATATATGAGTATTTGTTTGCACACCCATTTTCAGTTCTTTGGGGGTAAATACCAGGAGTGGGATTACTCTGGTGATTCTGTTCCACTTTTCTGAGGAATCATTAAACTGTTTTTCATAGCAAGTGCACCATTTTACATCCGCACCAGCAGTGTCGGAGAGTTCCAGCTTTTCTGCACCCTGGGACAGGTGGCGTGTTAACTGTTCACCACCCCCCCACCTTGAGAATCCTACCTGGGAGAATTCTCATAGGTTCGACCCCATCATTTTTAGTAGAGACTTGTCTTTGGGGCATCCTGTGCTCTGATGAGAATGACCATTGGAACCAAGCAAATTTCTGACTGTGCTTATTTTTCATTAGTAGGACAGAGCGTAGGTTCCAAGCACATGTAAGTTGATGAAATGCATTTATGGAGAGAAGATTTGTTTAAAATTCAAATGTTTCTCTGGTTCATGAGCTTGCATTAGAACCTGCTTAGCATGTTATATTTTCCCACTTGAGCTTGTCTCTAACCCGTGTTAGAAAAATAGCTTTTAAATAACACAGTGATTCTCTGTAATTGCATTATTGGCATATGTAGTATGCCTGAATGTCACTCAGGTCCGGAAGAGTGTGTGTCTGTCGTAGTTAAAGCAAGTGTGCGTTTAATAGATTTTCCTGAATATAGAAAAGAGCTTAGAAGCTTGTCTCTCCTCTCCCCGGACCTGAGCATAACAGAAATCAGATACAGTAGTTTCAGTAACAGTATGTTTATTGGCGTAACAATCTCTCACATTCCAGTGACCCTTCCCACTTTGCAAAGTGCGTGTCTTTGCATTCTCTCATTTAAACTGACATTGGGTAAGTCTCAGAATGAGGCCTTAAGCCCAGGTCCTCCAGGTCCCAGTGATCACATGGCCCCGTCATCACGTGATGATTTAACCAGTAGTCCTGGCCTTGAGTTTAAGGAGCAGGAGTTGGGTCAGGACCCCGGACAGCGCCCTGGACAGCACCCTGGACAGCACCCCAGATGGTGGTAAAGCACTCCCTCCAGCCTTCTTCCTTTGCTTCAAATGCTGTCACTCCAAAACCCCCTTACACATGCACATGCGTGCACACACACACACACACACGCATGCACGTGCACACACACACAAACACACACACACTTCCTTCTCCTTTCAAACCTCCATCCTCCTGGCTGTGCCTCTAGGCGAGAACCACTTGTGAAGCCTTTTCAGAAAGAAAAACATTATTGAGCACATCCCAGTGTTGACTTAAATTATTTTTATTATATGTTATTATAATTGATAATCAATACAATCTGATTTTACTAGACTTGAATATTATAACTACATAGTCTATATTATACTCAAACTTATTATGATTATATATTTATAATTCATAACATAATTACATGTGCCTAGTGATAAAACTGGTTTATAAAATTTTTACAGCTTTCCTAAACCATAAAACCAAAATGAATGAGCATACTTGAGAGAAACAAATGTGTGAGGCCAATAAAGTCCAAATTCAAACTTGCTGTGATTTAATATGTCAGATATTATTTTGCTTAAATTTTCATTTATAGTAAAGATAGCACCATTTCACAGTTGGCTGAACATTGATTCACTGGTCCTCCCACTGATCTTTCAACCCCCTGCAAGGTCTTTGATTCTTTTCCCCCCAAAGATTGATTTATTTATGAGAGAGAGAGAGTGGGTGCAGGGAAAGGGGCAGAGGGAGCGAAAGAAGCAGACTCCCCACTGAACCTGGAGCCCAACTCAGGGCTTGATCCCACAACTCTGGGATCATGATCTGAGCTGAAGGCAGATGCTTAACTGACTGAGCCACCCAGATGCCCCTAAGGTCTTTGATTCTTAAGCACATATGAAGTCATTTGCTTCCATCTCTGTGACCTTCGTTGACTTTTCATTCTCAGGGCGGTCAGGTGGGTAATTTTGCTTCCCACTGTGACAGCCTGTGCTTCTGCTGTCATGGTGCACATGACTCTGCACCACAGCGGCCCGGGTCCCCATCGGCCACACCCAGGAGGAGGGGCTGTCTCTCCCTTGCTGTTTCCGGGGCGTCCAGGGAGCCCAGTGCCTGACAGTACACACTGGAGGATGTTATTGAAGTGAAGAGAACTGACAAGTCATGAAGGAGTGCTTTCTGTTTCTCACATCACAGTTTCCCTCTGGGGAAAGTGGCCATCTTACCATCGAAATGTGGATTTAATTACAGTTCATGGTGCAGGTGAGGCGGGGCTTCTGAAGACCCAGATATCCCCTCACCTAGCCCTGGAGCTGCTCTCAGGAACTTTGGGGGAAACTCTGGCTGTCGTTTCAGGCGGGGCTGTGTCTTAGCTTGGGAAGCTGTAACAAAATTCCACAGACTGGACAGCAGAAGCTTTATTTTCTCACGGTCCGGGGGCTGGAATTCAAGGTGCTGCTGCCTGGTGGGGACTCTGCTCCTGGTTCGTGGGTGGCTCCTTTCGAGCTGTGTCCTCACGTGGCCTTTCTTCAGTGCACATGCAGAGAGCTCTCTCCTGCCTCTTCTTCTCATAAGGACATGGGTTCTGCTAGGTTAAAGCCCCATCCTGCGACCTCCTTCAATTACTTCCCTAGAGTCTCCATCTCCAAATATAGTCATAATGGGAGATTAGGTCTTCAACGTATGAATCTGGGGGGACACAGTTCAGTCCATAGCGGGTAGCCAAGGTGACATAGGGGGGTAGGCACAAGTGGGCAACCTTATCTTTGGTGACCCTTTATCTGCTCCTTTCTCTCCTTGTACACAGGGAATGCACCCCCACCCCACCCTCCCTGCACCTGGTACCCCCCACCTCACCCCACCAATCCTTTATTCTAATCAGGTCTGACTCCTTTTACAAAGTGCCCAATTTTTAAGCTAACTCAACATGTGGACATATCTATTATAGGAAGGAGTACACAGTGTATGTTTTTGTCTGAATTAAGAGGCAACATTTAAAAACAGGGATGTTTCAGATAGAAACCCAGACCTCTAGCTCCTAAAAACCTGAGACAGCTGGATTCCCTTTCCTATGGGCCACCAACAGGTTGGAGCGGGGTTGCCTCTGACCTCTTCAGATGCGGCACGAGCATTTCCAATCACTGCATTTATCATTCTAGAATGTTCTTCTTTTTGGTCCAATCTACCCCTTTATATTGCCTGCTTCTTCCCTGGGGTGTTTGAATTTGTAACTCTTGCCTGGGTCCTTCTCTTTCTCCCTTATCCTTATCAGAATTTATTCTTTTCCTCAATATTTTGGCTAAAGAGGAGATTTAAAAAAAAAACCAAAAAAACCAAAAAACAAAACAAAAAATCAAATAAGACTATTCCAGGTTAATGCATTAGTGAATATTAACGGATCAAAAGCTCCATAACTGGCACTGCCTGCAATTGCCCTTTGAGGGAGGTTCCAGGGATACAGGGTTCCAGCAGTCCTCAAATCAGATCCCAAAACTGGAGCATGCCTGGAGCTGGTCCTAACTTCTGTGTGTTCCTCTGGGAAGTGGAGATGGAGATAAGGTCCGTGCTCCTTCCCTTGTGTGCTTGAAGACAGTCCGATTCGACAAGCTATCGTGCATCTTGATTTTTACAGGGCAGGCCTTGTCTCACCATGCATCCACCATTCAGTAAATCCTAAACCCTCTTACTCTGTTTGGATTTACACTTAAAGGTTTTAAGACTCAAACTGTTCCCATTGCGATGCTCACGACCCCCTGTGGAAAGCAACTCTGTGGAATTCCTGCAGGAGCGAGCAGATACACAGAGCTGGTTGTGCTCTCTTCATGCCGCTATTTCAGGTCAGGAGCACTGAGCTAGAGGGTGATTTCATGCAGCGGTGTTGGGAAAGTTCTTCATTATCTCAGTCCTGGTGATGCGTGAGTCACCAGATCCTCGTCTTCAGGCTGTGGGTGTGTGTCGTCAAACTCGGTTCCTGGCTCTCAGATGCAGTCCAGAGTCACCAGTGTCGCACCTGCACAGCAGGGGATGACAACAGGGGCATGACTTAACGCCGTGGCATGGAACGGTGCATGTGCACCTGGCATCGAGGTGCTGGCATGGCTGGCCACTTACCCCGGGCTGCGGAAAGCCTTGCTACTCAGACAGGAGTGTCAGATTATATTAAATCTACTCTGTCCTCCTCCTCCTCCCTCTCCTGAGAATTGTCATAGCTGTGCCACCCGCGCCTGTTCGGAGACTCTCATTTTGTCGTGTTGCGACCACAAGCCCACATCTTTTGGGGGCCTGCTGGTCTCAAGCATGCGACCAATACACAAGGTGATCTGTATTTTGCTTGGTGGCATTTCCTTGGTGGTGCTGATTAATTCAGAAAGGAGCCCTTTATTTGGAGCGGGGACAGCATCCCTGGGTGGGCAGCTCTGGTCCTGCAGAGTGTCAATGATGAGAGCTTCCCGGGTAAGTCTTCTCACTTTTCAGCATCTTAATAGGATCAGAAGCATGAACAGCAGGCATTTTCTGAATCTTCCCCTAAGTACTGCAAATACATGCATGTCAGCAGCATCGTGCCCCTGGTATGACAAGGGGCACAGTCTGAAGTAACTGTAGTACGCAGGACAAGACCACAACGCCCCCCACTCTGCAACCAGTCCCATAGCTCCCCGCCCCCAGCCACCTCTAGGCTTTCTCAGGGGGTAAACAGCAAGTGTGGATAAAGCGAGGTACCCAAAATGTGGAGAGTAAATCCCAGTCTCTGCAGGCTCAAACTGGCATCTCCTTTCTCTTCTTTGGACCTTTGCTGGGTGTCTTTGTCAATGAATGGGCTTCTTTCGGCATCATTGCGTGAAGTGCTGTGGCACCCTGCTCAGGTGTTTTGTGATGATTTCAGTGTAGGGTGGAGGAGAGTTTGGGGATGATTTTGTTTTCAGCAGCTCCTTCTGTGGTTGGCTTCTTGTGGGGTGGGGCAGGGGAGACCAGTATAGTAAGTGGTACCCAAAGTGCCAATTCATGCTTGGACCGATTTGGAGAAATGGCATCCACAGGAGATAGTGGTGACTCTTTCCCTTTGTGTGGTGACACCGAGGATCAGTGCATCCTGGACAGGATTTAGGTCCTGAGCCTTTTTCTTGGAAAGATTGATTTGATCAGGTTAAGCAGCTGACCTTATCACTAATCACTAAGAAGGAATAGAGACAAAACAAGTGGATGTAACATTTCTAGAGCCCTCAGAAAATGGGGTGAAAGAGCCAGCCCTGCTCCCCTTCCCGATGTTCCTTTCCTGCAGTCCACTGTTCTATGTGAGGTGCGAAGAGAGGTGATGTCCTTTGGTGGTGGAATGCGGAAGATGAGAAGATGTAGGCAGATGTGGTGATGCCTAAAATAGGGAGGGGCACCTGCTTGAGCCACGATCGTGAGGTCAGTGTTGTCTGAGAATTACCACAATGCATCTCCACACCATCCGGTCAGGTAGTGGCACTTCTAAATCCTTAGACCACAGAGAGTGTGGAGGTGTCAGACAGCCTGCTCAAGACCAGCGTGATTGTCAAGTTCATTCCCATAGATCGAGGAATCACGGTTCCCAGAACTAAGCACCCCTAGTACGGTCTATGGGTAAGGTGTGTGGAGGCTGGTTCCTTGTGTTTTATCACCATGGAAATGAGGTAGGTGCCAAAGAGTGGAGGAGCTCCTGATGATGGTGGTGGAGAGGAAGGGACGTTGACTGACATATGGGCCCTGGGAATAGCCAGGAGGAGCCTTCTTCCTGGGGGAAGTGTCTGCAACCCCAGGACCGTCTGTCCCTTTCCTGTTGGGAGGGTGAATGGAGCATAAAACCAGAGTGCTCAAGGTATGATAGACGAGCGTCACTAGCTCAATTCAAGATGTGGGTGGCCCGTGGATATTAACTCACTGAGGGTGTGACTGGAGGAGAAACCTGAAGGACAGGGCAAGCAGGGAAATTGCAGACCTGACTGCTGGAGGCTGATGAGTCACCAGTCACCTCCCATTGTGGCCGTTCATTGTCTCTATTGCCTCTTTCTTGTTCTTTTTGGATGGATGTCCTCCCTTCTTTCCCCTTTGTGAGAAGCCTCAAGGTACTTATTGAAGTCATTTTCAGATTGCTTTATTATTTTTATTTCCTCTGGAGTGAATGCATCCTGATTATTGATTTTGTTGGATCTGTTTAGTACTGTGAGGTGTTTTTTTTTTTTAATTGTGTTTTGGAATTTTTATTTTCAGACTTTTCTTTAATGGCGGATTTTACCCCAAATTTCTCTCTCTTTCTGTGCTCACCCCCACCCCCTGTTTGACCTCTTCGTAGTTACTACAGCACACCCTGAATGCCCCCCCCTCCCAGTCTTGAACTAGATTTTATTACTGGTAGCCCAGTTCCCATACTCGGTGATATTAGGGCATAACACAGCACAGACACTGAGCCAGTGGGCCGCTCTCTCTGCCTCCCCAGGTGCATTACCTTGCATAGGCTAGAATTCTGGGCAGACGTCGATTACTTTCAGCTTTCTTTGGTGGCTGGGGGCTGGACCAGCCTCGGGTCAAGCAGTGAGCTCTGCTTGGGTCTCTTGCCTCTTGCAGGAACTTTGAGTCCCACACATACTGAAAAACCAAACCAAATGAAACCAAACCTTGACCCCCAATTCTGTGCCTATGTCTGGTTGGAGAATCTGGGAGTTCCTGGAGTTCCGCTCACCATTGGTTCTCCAGCCATTCATAGTCCTCAGAGATTTTTACCTCATTTCTGAGCAGGACGAACCCTTTAAAATCTTCTCTGGTGTTATTATGGCCATGTGTTTGGAACAGTGAGGAAAGGGTCAGGTCAAAGCTCGACTTCACAGGATTGCCTCGTTACTCGTTAGGATACCGACGTGTAGTGCAGGTAAACACGCCACACGTTGCGGGTGATTTATCTGCTGGAACCTCACGGTGTACTTAATACATATTACTTTATGATACTCTTACAACGTCATCGCGGAGCACAGTTACTCCTGTTTTATAGAGGAAGACACTCGTGGCTCAGGAGGAAGACAGAAGTCGGTCCCACATCCCATGGCTTGTGGATTGCAGGATCACCCCCAACCCGGGGCCTACCTCCCAAACCAGAACTCTTAGCCACCATGCCCTGCCACATCCCTGAAGTTGGGGGGGTCACCTCACGAAGCCCTTTCCTTCTGTCCTAGGAAAATGAACTGAAGGATGCCGCCCAGGGGGAGTACCGCTTGAGACCGCATGATGCAGGCCTTCCTGCAAGGGCCTGGCAGCCTGACAAGGTAACTGGAGGTGGGGTGGCAGGGAGGGGGCCTCGGGGAGGAGGGGGCAGGGGCGGAGGGCATCACACAAAGCCACCCAGCGCTCGGGCGGCCAGTTCCTGGGTCATGCCTCTTCTGTTCCCTCATGTGAGGCCCACACAGACCACTCAGCGGTGTCTTGTTCGGTGTCTGCTGGTGATCTCCAGTTGGAAGTCTGTTGGGATCATATCCTTAACAACAAGACCAGAGCAAACCACCCATACCAGTCACCCCCCAGTTTTTATCAGCCCGGTCCATGGCACTGCCGTCCACCCAACTGCCCAGGGCAAGGTGCTAGGAGCCGCCTGGATGCTTCCCTGACCTCACACCTGCAGACCAGGTTGCCGGCTGGTCAACCAGCAAGCCACATCAGACCTTCCCTTCCCGTCTCCATGTCTGTCACCCCCTCCAGGCCACCACTTTCTCCTGCCCCAGGCCCGAAAACATCCCCTAATTGGCCCGCCTCCCTTCTTGTCATCCTGGGTCATTTTCTGGCAGCAGCTGAAGTGCTCTAGCGATACGACCAGCTGACGGTGCTCCTCGGAGCAACCTTCCAATGCCTCCCGTGCATGAAGATGCCCCTCCTCCCCACGGCACCATCTTGTTCAACCTGAACTGCCTCTCCGCCTTTGACTCATGAAGTTCTGGCCACTCTGACCTTTTCGTTCCTCAGTCCACCAAGCTTGTCTCAGCACTCAGTAATTTTCTCTGCTTAGAATCCTACCCTCTCATCTTCAAAGACATGCCGGCTTCTTGGCAGACGTTCCGAAGACTTACCTTGTCAGCAGGACTGTCTGTTGCTGCACACTCTGTGCCCATCCCTCGCTCCTCCTCTGGTCTCTGTGACCTCACTGGTTTTGTTTTCTTGTATCTCTGATCACGTGGTCTATCACGCATCTTCATTTATGTGTCTGTCTGTCTGCTCGCTGGGAGAATGCCGGCTCCCAGGGAGCAGAAGCCTTTGATGTCATATTCGTCAGTGTATCCCCAGCACCCACAACAGCCCGCGTAGTAGGTGCTCAGAGAGTACTGGTTGATGACTGACTCGTAGCTTGCGGTTGCTAATTTCACAGCTGCACTAACGCATATTTCAAAGAATAACTGAGTTCTAACGATTCATACAAAAATTAGAGCTTTCTTGATTTGATACTTATTTTTCTGCCTTCCAGTTGGCGAATTTTTTTTTAAAAGATGTGCTTTTCAGAAAATAACAAGTGTTAGCAAGGATGTGGAGAAATGGAACCCTCGTGCACTGTTGGTGGGAATGGAAATGGTGCAGCTGCCATGGAAAACAGGATGGTGGCTCCTTAAACAATTAAAAAGAGAGCGGCCGTATGATCCAGTACTTTCTTTCTGGGTTTATAGCCAACAGAATGGAAAGCGGGGTCTTGAAGAGATAGTTGATGCCAGTGTTCTGAGCCGCAGCATTCACACTGGCCGAAAGGGGCGGCTAAGTAGAGAAACCATGGTCCGTATTGACGATGGGATGCTATCCAGCCTTGGAAAGGACATTCCGACACTTGCTACCACGTGGCTGAAGCCTGAGGGCACCATGCTCAGTGACACAAGCCAGTCCCAAAAGACAGATACTGTGTGATTGCACTTAGGTCCCTGGAGATTCAGGGATGGAGATCCTCAGGGACAGAGAGTAGAATGGTGACAGCCAAGGGCTGGGACGGGAGGGTTAGTGTTTAATGGGGGCAGAGTCTCAGTTCGGGGAGGACGAAAAGAATTCTGGAGATGGTCGGAGGTGACGGCCGCACAGCAGTGGGAATGTGTTTCATGGCACTGAACTTATGTTTTAAAATGGTTAAGGGGGTTCAGTGTTATGCGATGTGTATTTTACACTATTTTCTAAAGAGCTGTGTGCTCAGTGCATCCCAGCCCTCCATGCAGTCCCTTTCCCCCCATCGCACCAGCCCCCACTCTCTCTGTGTTCTTTCTTTCCAGATCTGCTCTCGGTAAAGGCTCTGATAAACTCAGCCTCACTGGGGCATGAACACATCATGAGGCTTAGTGACTCCCTCTGCCCGGGACTATTTTTATTTAAACAGGAACAGACATGTAAAGTCATGGTGGAGTTTCAGGTGGCAGATACAGGCTGAGAATAGGGCTGGTGGGAGCTGGCTGTAGGACCCGTTGAACCTGGGACGGTTTTCTCTCTTCTGCTCACCCCATGTGCACTTCTGTCTGCTCCCAGGCTGGGCTTCTGTGCCTGGAGTGGTGATCGCAGCTTTGTGAGGGCACAGAGACGGGGCAGAAGCAGGGGCGATGGTCCTGCCGGGGGCATCTAGCCTGGCCGTTGCTGGTCGGCAAAGGGTTAGAGCTCTTGGGCGTCACCCCTTGGGTGAGGGCATCACCCCCTGGGTGAGGTCTCCTCTCCTGGACCTGCTGCAGGGCCGTGCCGATGGGCAACGATGCTCCCATAGGATCCTTACAGACCCCAGTGTGTTTTCACTTAAGGTTTGAAACTTCTTCCCATGCTGCCTCTCTGCCTTGGCCTTTTAAACAAGGCTGTGCGGCAAAGACAGGAGCTTGTATTCCTTTCAGCTTTGCAGAAGTGTGTGCAGGCGCCCAGTGACTCACCAGCGCAGACAGGAATAGCAGGGCTTTCAGAGAGAAGCAGGGAGACTGGCAGGGCCGTGCAGCTCTGCCCTGCCCCTCTGCTCAGTGTTTCTTCGTGCGCATGGGTGGGCTGTCTGAGAGAGAGAGATGGGGGCAGGGATGGGATGGGGTGGGGACGGGACAGGATAAGTTGGGGACAGGATGGGATAGAGATAGATAGGGACTGAGGGAGAGGGAAAGCATGGGGAAACAGCAGTTCTCTCAAGACTGTCCTTGGGGAGGACAGGCCCCCCGACAAAACAAGAGCCTGAGGCTGCTTCTGGGAAACACCTTACTTCGGTGCACTTTGCTTCTCTGATGCTGGAGGATTGCTGTCTTTCTAGATTTAATCTACCAGAGGCCCAGGAGGAAATAGTGGGCCCCTTCCAGCGGGGTGGTGGCAGGGGGGGCAGTGGCAGGTGGGGCCACGGGGAGAGGGCGCAGGGAGAGGCTGCCCGGGTGGACCTGTGGCTGTGGGGGGAGGACACTGTGTCGGGGTCCCCAAGACCACCCAGGCGCCATGATTCGCTGGGAAGACTCGCAGGGCTCAGTGCACAGGCACGCTCATGGCTACGATTCATCATGAGGGAAGGACACAAAGTACAGTCAGCAGAGGGAAAGGAAGATCCAGGGGTGGCTGGCCTCCAGAGCCTCCCGTAGGAGTCCCTGGGACGAGCTCAGTTCCGGCAGCACCAGGCATTGCCGCTTGCGTGAAGGGTTGTCACAGGAAGCCCTCCGGAGCCCCAGGGTGTTGATGGGGCTGTCGTACTCTCCCTAGCACGTCCCAAATCCCCACCTCCCTGAAGGAGAGCAAGTGGTCAGCGGAAGCTGCTTGCTTTGCACAAAGAGTCTGGACACAGGGAGGCCCTCCCATCCATTAGGGAATCGGGAATAGGGATTGGACTGCAATCCTAACTCCCAGTTGCCCGCCAACAGCCAGCCCTGCCAGAAGGCCATTCCGGCGACGGCAGCTCTGGGCCTGCCGAGAGAGCTCTTCTGTGCACACGCCACCCCTGCAGGTTGCTGGCGAGGGCGCAAACACCAACCTGTCCATTCTCCAGCCCCTGCTTTCCTGCTGGTGCCTTCCCCTGGTCAAACCTTATCAGGAACCGGATGGTCTGGGAGACTGGCCTCCTGAGGCCTGGTGCATGATGGGCATGGGTGGACAGTAGACCTGGAGGGACCAGCAAAATCCATCTAGCCAGGAACACAGCCACCTGGCATGTGCCCACCCTCCCCCAGCGCCTTTCCATTCCTGGAGCACTGACTGCGCCAGGCTCTCTTCCAGGCTCCGGGGACAGAGAACTGGGTCACAAGGACAAGTCCCATCCAAATGGGACTTCAACTCTAATGAGAAGCAACTGCAGGGAAATGTAAACAGCTACACAGATAGTGAGATATTCCGGATAGTGAGAAGCGCCTGTGGGAAAGAAAGCACGGCCAAGCAGCGAGGGCACTGGGGGCAGACGAGTGGGGAGGGTTTCGTCACCTGGAGTGCGGTCGGAGGGTCTGTTGGAGGAGGTGGCATAAATGATGAGGAGGAGCCAGACCTGCCAGGATCGTGGGTGGAGGGGGGTGGATAGGTACTTGCCGTGGTGCAGACAGCATGTGCAAAGGCCCTGGGGTAGGAATGAGTTTGGCTTGTTTATGGGCTAAAGGGAGGACCAGGGCGGTCTGAGCATGTGAGTGCTGGTACGGGGACAGCAGGTCAGATGGGACAGCTGGAGGGCCACAGGCTGCAGAAGCGTGCAGGAGTCTGGACCCAGTTCTAATTTCGTGGCAGCCACAGGAGGTTTTGATCAGAGGGAGGCCAGCCCTGATTCACGTCGGGGTGCATGGTGGCTGCTGCGGGAGGCTGACCGTGGAGCCCTGGACGATGCTCTTGACGAGTGAGAACATGGGAAGTGGTGGCTTCCGGCGAGCCTGTGCCCTAGTGTTGCGGTTCAGGTGTGAGTTCACATAGACCATGGCTTTTTCACCTGCAGCATTTGAATTTTTTTCCAAGCTCGCTGCCTGACGCGTCACCCTGGAGCGGAGCGGCGTTCAAATACTCCCGTGAATCAGACCTCTCTCTGACCCCTTAATAACAGCCTCCCCGTAACCCCGTGCCATTCAGGAGCGCCAAGTGAAATTGTCCAGGTTGAACTCGTACTCTGTACACGGAGTGCCGGGAACAGAAAGGGCCCCTTTTGGAGCTGACAAATGACTCCGGGGTAGTCTGCGATTGAAGCCGTGATTCACGTTGGAACATCTGGGAGGAGGGAAGAAATTAAAAGCCTGTGGTTGGGCTCAAATACGCCGCACAGCGAAAACGCGTGGGGGAGGAACCGAGGTATCTTCCCTCATCTGTCGCATGTCCTCCCTGCTTTCAAAGAAGCCGTAGGAGAGAGATGGAGAGTTAGCGGCGCCTCCCACCCAAGTTCAAAACCTGGTCCCGGGAGCTGTGGCCTGAGAGTGCACACGGTTTCTGAGGTTATTAGGGCATCCATCATCCTAAAGCACACAGAGCCTTGTTGCCGTTTTTATCCACTTTTAAGACAAAAGTGGAATTTTTAGAGAAAAGGATTAGTATTCTGGGCAATTTGGGTAGCACTCGTATGTGTTAGGATTCTCCGTTCAAAGGGACAGGAAATGATTCAGATTGCTGTAGGCAAACAGAGGGAATTTATTGGACTGCGTGACTGGAAAGGAAAAGATTAGCTTCAGGCATAGCTTGATCTAGGTGCTCAAATTATGTCCTCAGGATCCTGCTTCTCCCCCTGCTTCTTTTGATTCTACGTCCGTCTTGTTGGCTCTGTTCTCAGATGGCTTATCCCCTCACAATGGCTCCAGCTGCAGCCTTGTGTCCTCAACTTTTCAAGTCCAGTGGACGAAAGAGGAAGTCTCTTCCCAGGCTTCTCTACCAGTCTAGTATCTCATTCTCCATGGATGCCACTGGGTCTTGGGTCCCTCCCCACCAATCACTATATCCAGGGGATGGGATTGCGCTGATAGGCCCGGGTCACAGTCCCATTCCCGAGCCAGTCGCTGTTGCTGTGATGGGGGAGGGGGAGGAGGTGGGGGTGCTGTGTGCTTATTGGTCACACGCATTCACGCCGGTGGGATTGGACCCACCACGGAGTCCACGATCCAGGATGAGGGAGGGGAAGGTCCCCACAGACCTCGAGGAGGAAGTGGTAGATACCTGCTGGGGGCAGACGCCCTGCTGCTGCCGTGCGTGCCGTCAACAGCCCCTCTCTCCGCCTTTGCTCCCTGTAGGTGAGAGCAGAGCGTGCTCGGCTGTACCACGTGCTCGCCGTAGTGACCAGAGAACGCGATTTGGCCGTTAAGGAGAAGCATCAGCTTCAAGCCAAGCTGGAGAACCTAGAACAGGTCCTGAAGGTAGGACGGGGATGCCTCCGCGTCCCTGAGGGCCAGCATGGGATGGGGGCGTGGGACCGCAAAGCGGAGACGGAATAAAACTGTTTGATGCTGTTGCCCCAATTCAGGGCCCTCAGGGCTGTTTTCACCCTTTGGATGGTATCAAAAGCAATAAATAACAAAATTCGAATGTTTCTGGAAACGGTCCTGTGAAACCAGTTATGCATTCCCATTTCTTAGGATGCTAAACACAGCTGAGGAGAGACGGCGGACGGGGCTTGGAGTGGGAACCGAGCGTCCTCACGTTGAGGACCCGGGGCTTCTGCGTGGGCTTCTCGAGCCACGTGACTGTTCAGCTGTCCCTCACCTTTGTTATAAAGACAGCTTAGTCAGAGGGCTGCGTTGTCAGGGTGCAGGGAGCCGGAGGCCCTTTGTGCATTTCTGAGGAGCTGGGATCCCCGTCAATATTTAATGGGGGCTTGATTTGCTGCTGATGGCGCAGAGTTAAGCTGAATGAGTTCTCATTGGGTAGAATTATTTTTTAAACATGGGAGACTAAATTATTCATCCCCTCTGGTCCTTCCGTGTGGGACCGACAGGGTCTGAGCACAGTAGCCACCACCCTCCCTCGTCAAGAAGGGACCGTCTTCCCATCGGGGGGGGAAACTGTTGGCTCTCGGAGGGGCAGATTCGCGGCTGGCGGGGACTAGGGTGAGGTGGGAATGGGGAGCGACTGCTTTTCTTTTGGGCTGATGGAACGTTCTGGAATTTGTGTGTTGATGACACACTCTTGTGAGTTTTCCGAAATCCCTGCTCTGTACGTGCCTGCCTCGACTTCCCTGAAGGCAAGGCCCGGGCTGGCTCTGACCGCTCTGCGGTCCGCCACTGGCTCTAGATTTAGAACAGCGCCCGACGGAGATGAGGTCCTACCACATAATCACGCATTTCCGCCGTGCACAGGCGACCTCCTGAGTTCTCTGAAGGCACAAAGTGCATCCACCCAGCCCTGCCCTCCGTGCTTGGGACGGCATGGGTGTTGGGGGTGAATCAGTGGCGGCCGGGCTGGACAACTGCGTGGATTGCCGCGCCTGAAACAGCGGGGCCAGGCGGCTGACATCAGGGCGTGTGCGGCGTGCTCCTGTCTAGGGCTGTGCGTGGGCTCTGTTCCGTGTCTTTTCCACCTTCTAAGGCTGCACGCAGCCCCTGGCTCCACCTGCAAAGCCGGAGACGTGGCGTCTTCGCTCGTCTCAGCCTCCTGCATACAAGAATGCTGTGGTTACGCGGGGCCCGCCGGAGAGTGTCCCCCAACGCCCTTATTTAACCACACCTGCAGGGTGAGGTGACACGATGACAGGCTGCAGGGATCGGGAGGTGGGCGTCTGTGGGGGGTGGTATTCAGCCTGCCCCACCCGAGACGACTGGAAGGAGGTGAGCAATCACACTGATCCTGTCTGTGGGCGGTGGTGTGAATTCCTATCGGTGCAAACCAAGTCCCTGAGCTGGGCCAGTCTCTCCTCCTACCTGGAGTGGGTGGGGGGCCATGTACCTTGACCAGCAGTGTGGAGCCCACTGCTCTTCCCGTCTGGCTCCAGGGTTGAACCTCAGCAGGGGCCTTGCATACGGTAGACGTCCTGGGTTCAAGCCCAGGTTCAGTCCCTCGTACCTGCTGATGGCCCCCTCTCTGGCTGTCCCCCCGTCTAGAGGCAAACACCCCAGGGTGTCGTTTGTCCTTGGGGGGCAGCCTGGGGAGGAGGCCTGTGCAGGGCGTGGGCTTGGGGACTTTGGGACAGGGAATTACAAGGTGGAGAAGCTAAACCGTGGTCTGGGGGTGGCATGTGGGGTCTGGATGGGCACGTCCCGTGAGGCCACAGCACGGGGCCCCGCTTCTAAGGGTGGCACTAGGTGGGCAGCTATCAGGGTCACTGCCATCTCCATCAGTAGAAGTCAGTGCCTGTGAGGGCCCCACAGGGACATGGGGCAGCCATGAGGGCCTGGGGTTCTAGCACTTGCCTCTCTGGGTCTCCAGGCCCCTCCTGCTGTCCTAAACTGCCTGTCACATTGAACGTGGCAGCCAGAACAGCACCGTTCCAACAGAGATTGGATCCCAGTGCTGCCCCCAAGCCTCTACGGGACCAGTCCCTCACCACCCGAAGCCTCACCCCTGTGCGGGCCTCTCTGGGCTCCCGCCCTCTGCCCCCCGCCCCCATAGCTACTGGCTGGTATGTGATGGCTTTGGCAGGGTAACCGGCTTTGTTCCTTGTTGCTCCATTCTCTGGCAGACTACGCCAGCTCCTGATTACCGCGTCATCGTGCAAGTTGCCAGGGACGCAGTAGCAGATCGTGTCTGGCCCACGGGGGCTGTGGGGTCCCTCGCCAAGCTCTGGATAGACTTAGGCAGGGACTGAGAGTCGGGGCGCACGGTGTGGTCAGCTCGCTGCAGATGCTACGGGAGTGTTGACCGGCGATGAACGGCACCTGCCGTCCCTTTGTGAAGGGTCACTCCAGGGGCCATGCCGAGACTGGCGTGAGGAGCAGGAGACCGATGAGGAGCCGCACTCCGGACATGGGGAAGGGCGGCTTCCACGGGGGTGCAGGGGAGAGCGAGAGGACGGGGGCGTGACAGCTGGGGAGGTGCCGCGGATGGCGTCGAGGGTCGGCCGTGAGGTTTTGCTCTGGTGCAGGACATCGGCACTGGGGAGTCGGGGGTCAGGATCACCTTGTGTGGGAGATGGGGTGCGCTGTGACCACGGGCTCCTCTGGGCGGAACACGCCTCCGTCCCCGTTCTGGAGACCGTCCCACTGCTCATCGAGAAGGTGCAGCTCGTTTGCTCAGATGGCAACCACGGCGTCTCGTCGCCTGACTGGCGGTCACAGCTGACTCACCGGCATGGCCTCGTAGCCGACGCCGTCTTCCGAGCCCCGAGTGAAGGGGGGCAGAGGGAGCACGACGCTCGCGAACGCAGCACGCCGTTTTATGCTAATGAGGTGTGAGGATAGTCCCGCGCCGCGCCCGCGTGAGTTCCGAGTCCGTCCCAACTGATAATTAGTGCATTGGTCACGTTCGTGTGTTGGCGTTTTTGTTTCCGAGTATCAGTCTGTGCGTGTCGTTGTCGTACTGAGAGTTCAGTGTAGCTCAACACGCCGTGTGACTTTTCCCCGATGGTCTGAGTGTGTCGTGCGAGTCACTAGTCCACCAGCACACGGTTCTTCCGGAGGCCTTTCCCCCATGTCAGGGGCTGCCAGGTTAACTCAGCGCTGGAACAGCTGGGAGAGTGTGACCCGAATGCTGATTCGAGGAGGACGTGGGTTTCCAGGGGCCTCGGATGCCTCTCAGGGCTGCTGCCATCGGCCTGTGAGAGACCTAGTGGAACCCGTGGCAAGGACACCCTCGTTCCTTTGACGGTATTTAACGAACACCTACTATGCACCAAACGCTGCAGGTGCTGGACAAAAGTGAGCCCACGCCCTCGAGTCACACCAAGTTAATAATGCACATGGCAGGTGGTGACAAGTACAGGGACAGACGCAGTGCTTGGGGAAGGCCTCACGGTGTGACGTCTGGGTGGGGACCTGGGTGCAGGGGTGCAAGGAGCGTGCAGAGCAGCCACAAAGCCTGAGACGGGGTGGGTGCCCAACATGTCTGAAGAACAGTGTTGGGCCTGAGTTGCAGAATTAGGAAGCAGGAGGATAGGAGCCAGGAAAGGTCAGGTCTTGAGGGCTCCTTCCTTCCCACGGGCATGCTCCATCCACCCCAGGGCCTTTGCACTTGCTGTGCCTGTTGTCTGATTGCTTTTGCCCCAGTCACCCTCCAGGAGATAACAATTGCCCTGTGGGCAGGCCCCATATCTTTTCTGCATATCAATATACGCCCAGTGCTCATGCAGGCATAAAGAAGCCCCGTAATAAATGTGGGCTGAATGACGGGCACAGGATACTCTTAAGTCCGACCAGTGGAACTAGCCACTTACGAGCGACCTGCTCACAATAGCTGCTCGGCTTTACAGAGGCCTTCCGATGTGCCCTACCTGAATTATCCCCTAGACCCCGTTCACCACACTGTGGCCACAGCCACGTTGGTAAAATAAAATAGTTACTTATGCTTAGCAATTGCTTCTTATTGCGCAGAGATTAAAATCTGCTCTTACCACAGGGCCCCCCACTCACCCTGTGCCTAGCCATGCCGGCCTTCTCTTTCTGGAACATACAGCACCTGTTTCCACCCCAGGACCTTTGCACTTGTGGGTTGGAATGCTGTTTGTCTCCGTCTTGGTCTCGTGTCACTTCCTTGGCGATACCTCTCCCGACCCTCTCATCTACAGGAACCACCATCCTGCCCGTCCCCACCGCAGTGCCCGACTCCATTCTCTTCAGAAATACCCATCTTGCTTGTTTGCTCACTCACGTATTGTTTTCCCTACCAAATGTAACCTCCTGGAGACAGACTGTTCCGGTGTCTAGGACAAAATCTGGCGTATGGTGTCCATGCGGCAAATATCCATCAACGGAGTAGATTAGTAACTGAGTGAATTCAGGGCAAGCCAGCGAGAGGCCTGCCATTGCCGAGGTGCTCTGCGTTGCGGGGAATAACCGGGCAGGTGAGGGCCTGCGGTCGAGGATGCTTGTCAGGGAGGATTGCCTCTCCTGGGGTGCAAGTGTTCTGCACACACACAGCTGCAAATCAGGGGCCGCCCCCCTCTGGCACAGACGGACGGAGCGTCTCCATGAGGACGAAACACTGGCACGTTCACAGTTCCCAGCATGCGCGTGGCCCCATGCCAGCCTCCGTGGCTCGGCGCCCAGCGGTCCTGGCACAGGTATCTACCCAGAGCAAGCTGGACAGTCTTCTCCTCCAGCGTCTTGGACTCAAGGATTCTGCAAGAAGGCCTGAGTGCCTGCCACACGGACCTCCTGCTGTCCGGGGCTCAGGGCGTCCTAGATCCCAAGTGTCAGACCAGCTCCGTGGAAAGAAGAGTCATTTGCGACGTCTCGGTCACCACATCCCTCCAAGCACAGCTGCCTCTGTCTTCTCTGTCTTCTTACTCTGGGCCCGGAAGGCAGTGCTGTTTGTCAGATGGAACAGACGTCCGTCTGTAGTTGAAGATGGGACGCGAGCCCTGGCGTGGGAGAGTGACCCGCCCCAAAAAGCTCAGCCTGGATGCAGCGGACGGAGGCCGTGAAGCAGACAGGGGCTAGCAGGTGTGGCCACCGTCTCCTGGCGACCTGGGGGCAGCTCCTGGGGATGGGGCCGTGGCCGTGGAGGGAAGCTGCTGGATGGCCGTGGTGGGGTGAACAGCATCCCCCACATTCGCGTCCACTCAGAGCCTGTGAGTGTGACCTTGCCTGGAAAGAGGGCCCTGCAGATGGGATGGAGTGAGACCTGGCCACAAGGGAAGCCCACACCTGATCACAGGCCTCTCCAGCAAGACTGTGGAGTGAGGCTGGGTGTTGCGTGGATTGTCTGGGGCCATCCTGTTGCTTGAGATTCCTGAGAACTCTTGGTCCGTCATGCGCAAGGCCAGCGGCAGGCTACAGGCAAACCCGTCAGTCTCCCTTCCAGCAACAGGACCGGAACGCACTGCACCTTGTGCGGGGCCTGGAAGTCTGACCTCAGTACATAGAAACGTTCTCGATTAATTAAACTTAGCGCATTATATTTTGTGATTCAAAGGAAAAGGGGGAAAAAAAGTCCAGGACCAGGTTTTGTTCTCATAATCATCAGATTAGTCCATTTAAATGTAGATAATCTAAGGCTTATTTTGTGTTAATGAGCAACTGCTTATCTGGGATTAATAAATCACTCTCCCAGGAACAATTAATCTTCCTCTATCTGCGGCTCCTTCCCTGTGCCCCTCCCTTCCCTGGTACCTGCACGGAGATTCAGCCCTGTGCCGCCAAATGCAGACCCACCCGCTGCCGTTCGTTTTCTATGTTCTGATACTCAGGCTCCAGGAACGTCCTCCAGGGGTTTCTGCAACATGAGAATAATACGAAGGGCTCGTCTCCAGCAAACCTTTGATGGGCCCGGTCCAAGCAGCGATAGCGTGATCTCCCTGTTCAGATCCCAGCCAGAAACAGGAAATTTGCTGCTCTGAGAGGTTCTCTGGCTGCCTCCACCTCTGCGGGGAGAGACTGTGCAAGAGGCTGAGCGCCCGCGGGTCGCTGGCTGGCGCTGGGGGACACACACGCATCCTGTTCTGCATCCGGCTGAAGGTGGGACTGGGTCCCGTTCGGAGACTCAGACCCTCACCCCCTCCCCGTGCTGTTGGCAACTGTCTCCCTGGGGCAGGGCTGTCGAGTTGCCATTCTCTGCCGGGTGCCGAGCCAGCCCATCGGAAACCCGAGCTGCTGAATGTCAGGCGTTCAACCTCACGGTCGTCGGGAAAATGAAAAAACAGCGGTGGGACGGAGGCCCTCTGCCAGGTTAAGAGACTTTTGGGAGGCCGGTGCGCGGTGGGGAGCAGACGCCTGGGTACGGTGCTCCGAGACAGGCTTTGTGGGTCCCAGGCTGTGTATTCCCACGTGGTGCGTGTGCACCCTCCCCTGGGGGCTCACTGCAGGAGTCCACGCAGACACGTAGAGCCCCCAGGACGTGCCCTGCACGTTGCACGCAGCGCTCTCCTCGCTGGGAGACACAAGCACAGTGTGTACTTTGGGTAAGCCTGCGGCCGCTGACAAATAACTCAGGACCACGCCTAGTGGCCAAAACGTGTGCCCCCGTGAGGGCTTCCACCTGTCATCCTGGGGGCGGGGGACTGTGTCCACTGCTCCAGGCCTGTCCCTTTACCGCACCTCTTACCAAACCCTCCTATGCACCCCTGCACCATAGACGCACACACCAAGTGGGCTCCTGCCTCGCTGAGCTCTCCCCAATACTTTCCTTGACAGGCTCCTTGTCATCATGGGGGTCTCGGCCCAATGTCACCTCCCTCACCAGCTTGAGTGGAGTGTCTACTATGTCCTTCTCCCTTTGCACACCCCCTGCCTCTCCATCATCCTTTATCGGTCCCCGAAACTCTCATTCATTTGCTAGATAGCTGGCTTATTTCCTGCATCCCCCCACCCCCCAGAATGTAAGCTTCACAGGAGCAAAAATAATCTTTCAGTTGTTCATTATTCTATTGCAAGCATCCAAGCATCTGGCATGGAATAAGTGTTCTGTAACGATGTTTGGAGACACGAAAGCACGTGTCCAGGAAGTTAACCACATTTCAGCCCAAGCCCACCGTCCCTGAAATAAAAACCGAGTCTCATTGCTTCCCCGTTTCCCCGCCCACCCAGCTGCTGCATCCAGAGGCATGCAATTCCTTCTCCCTCGTCCTGGCCATCCCATTCCTGTCCCTAGTCACACCAGCCTTCCTTCACCCTGGCACCAGCCTCGGTCCCTACTACCACAGGACCTTTGCACATACAATCCCCTCCGCATAGAATGCCCTGCTCATCCCGCTTCTAACCAGCTCCTACTCATCGCCAAAACCTCCACTCACGGTCACCTCCCCAGAGCTCATCTGTTTGTGAATCAAGACTCTCATCACTGAGCGCTTCCCCGTGGTTTTTGGTGCGTATGCGTGTAATCGTACCCACGCCAAGACTCTCATCACTGAGCGCTTCCCCGTGGTTTTCGGTGCGTATGCGTGTAATCGTACCCACGCCAACCACTACATAAGGAGCAAAGTGAAGACACTGAGCTGTGCTCATGTTTCTACATTGCGCTTGGAGAGGCAAACTACAATTCTGAGTAGATTATTTAAATTTAAACACGTGTATTGAGATCCCTGGGGCAACCACTAAAAATTAGATGAAAATTTATAGCCTAACATTCAGTAGATACACGAAAAGGAAATGCTAAAAACCCTTCAGACAATGCAAAAGAAGGCAGGCAAGGGGAGCTAGAACAACGAGAAGGACAGAAAACACGGAAAACAGATAATAAGATGGCACACTTGGAACTCACCAATAATTGCATTAAACATAACTCTGGGCAGCTCTCCTTGAATCTAGTATTTCCTCTGGTCCTCGTGACAACCTTGGAAAGGCGGGCTTCTTCCTCCTTTTCACAGATGAGCATGCTGGGGCCCAGGAAGGGCAGGAACGGCCCGTGAACCCTGTCTGGCTGACCATACCCTCTACCCTGCCACCGCCTGGGCCCACCCGGCTCCAGGAGAAGGGGTCGGACTGACCACACAGGCTGAGCGCCCCATCCCTGGGCCTCCACCTCCACTGGGGGCCGGTGGGGAGCCAGGGCCAGTCCACGGGACTACGGACAAATCAGGAGTCAGGGAACCTCCCAGATATTGTCAAAGGGGCTCCCTGCTTCCTAATTTTTTGCAGCATGAGAAACTAAGACTCTGGCAAAGCTGTGTTTCTGCTTTCAGAATGCACACGGCTCCATTTGCTTGCCGGTTCTCGTCATGAATGAATCTGGCTTGCATAGATGGACAGGAAGTCACAGGACACAGAAGACAAGCAAACACCTGGAAATGCCTCGTCTTCCTCACGTTGGAAGACATGAGCTCAGTCAGGGCCGGGGCTCCTTCCACCAGATGCTGCGTGGAAGGCTTTGCCGTTGCCACCGTGCATACCGAAGCCCACAAATGCGGCATTAAACGTGTCACCGGTAGCTCCTATCAAGGGAGGTTATTTTCTCCTGAATTTCTTCGCTCAGACAGGGCGGGATCGGAAGCAGGAGACACACCCCCCTTTGCTCTAACATCGAGAGGAGAATGCACGTGTGCCCTCTGTCTAACGTGCGAGCGTACCCGGGAAGTGGCCTCATTTGCGGCCGCTGAAATGCTGGTGTGGATGTCGACATCCAGCTATAAATATCACCACTTTAAAAATAAATCCGGCCCAGGCAGAGCATTTCAGACAGACGTTTCTGGCTGTGGTGCGTAATTTTTAGTACTTCTCAGACGTGAAACATTCCTCTGGAACAGGGCACGTGCCCTTGGATCGGGAAGCCATGTGTAAAGGGAAGCGAAGCCAACTATTAGGAATGTGGCGGGCTTTTGTGTTTGGGTGAAAGCCAGGGGTTTTCAGGCTCTCCGTGAGAACCCGTGGGTCCCAAGCGCGCCCAGGGACAGTGGGCATCAGGACAACTTGAGGAAACCATAGGAGTGACGATGTGAATGGCCTCCCAGGAGAAATGCAGGCTGCTCTTTATTGCTCCGGTCACGTGGCAGGCACCCCGTCTTGTGTCCGAGGACGGAGTGTGTCTCGCAGCCTGAGAGCTTCAAAGACACTGCATGAGAAGGTCTCTTCCAGGAAGCCTGCTGCGTATCAGCACATCCCACATGCACGGGAAGGGTCCCACAGGAAGCCTCCCACCCAGCAGGCAGATGACAGAGTGAAGGGACGTGTGCACAGGTTAGGGAGCTGGGCTCCCTCCGTTCAAGTCCTTGCTTCGTCATTTCCTGGCTGGGCAACCTTGGGCAGGTTACCGAACCTCTCTGGGCCTCAGTTTCCTTCTCCATAAACGGGAGTAAAAATGCTGCCTGCTGCCGATGTTGCTGCAAAGATTCAGTGGGTCGTGTGTACGAGTACTTAGCACAGCAGTCCTTCCAGGACTCGTGCTTAGGTGAGGTTGAGGGCGCCAAAGTGCGGGGCTGGGAAGACCACACCCGCGACCTGCTTACAGGGACACGAAGGACGTGGGTGTGCGATCTACAGTAAGCAGCAAGGAGGGCTGAAGTGCTGCGGCCCCACAGGCGGGATCAGGAGCTCCCCTGCAGGTTTGTGGTTTCCCACGTCACTCCCCTTCCTTCCATCCGACCCCTGAGCTCATCCCCTGGCTTCCTCCTGGGGGGGAAGTCCCCAGTGCTGACAGGTTGCAGTGTGGCCTCCGCGTGCAATCTCTGAGCTGGCCATCGCCCGGAGTTCCAGGGACACCCCCTTGGTTGGTTCTGTTGCTGGACCCCTAGGTCTCCAGCTCCACACACCATGGGTACCCTGTGGCTAAGGTCATCTCCTGCCAGTGACATTGAGCTTAGGACTTCTTTTCCTGACGGGTGGAGAGACATGGCAGCTGGTGTCTTCCAGGCCTGCCCAGGCCCCCTGACATGATGACTCTCGTGGTAAACCAAGCACGCTGACCCCACCCCTGCCTCTCTGATCTCCAGTTTATACTCTTTCTGCTGCCGAGAAGGTGTCAGTTACTTTTGGAAAGCTCCTTTGGCTCTCTGGCTGTTTCTTACCCCAAACAGGGAGCTGAAACAGCCCCAAAGCTGTCATGATCCACCAGCTGTCTCTTTATTTTGAGAAGCAAGAATAAAAAGTCATGAAGTTTCAGTGCATAATGTGAGACATTATGGAATTACGTTTTGTGGCAGCCATAAATGCTGTTGAAAAATATTTTAGTTTGGACAATTTGGGATAAAGTTCATAGAAACCTTGTCAAATAGTTTGAAGAAAAAAAGAGGAAATTCATTGGTTGGGTAAAGTGGGGTATACGAGAGATAGGTTAGGCTTCAGGTATGGCTGAATCAGGGTGCTCAGATGATGTCATCAAGCAGAGTCTGTCTTCAGGGCACCTGGGTGGCTCAGTCAGTTAAGTGTCCGACTCCTGATCTCAGCTCAGGTTTTGATCTGCTGTCTACAATTCTGTCCGTGTCTGAGGCCTGAGATTTGAGGGCTGATTGTAAGTCCTGACCTGAGTCTGAAAGCCTGAGAACCAGGAGCACTTGTGTCCTAGGGCAGGAGAGGATGGGTGTGTCTCAGTTCAGGCAGAGAGAGTGAACTGGCCCTTTTGCCACCTTTTTGTCCTTTGGGTCCTCAGTGGAGTGGATGAGGCCCATGTAGGGGATGGTGACTCCTTTCCTCTTCCACCCAAATGCCATTGTCTTCTGGAAACCCTCCCAGACGCACCCAGAAATAATGCTTCCCCAGCTCCCTGGGCACCCCTACCCAGTCAGGTGGACACATAAAGCTGTGGGGGTGACTTCTTTCCTGGAGAGCACACCCCTGGCTGCTCTGGGGGGACCTGTTGGAGCAGGAAGACCACCTGTGCGTGTGGTTATGGCCCAGGGCAGAGGGGACAGTGGCTGGCCTGGTGGTGGCAGATATGGAAGATGTCGGAATACACGGAAGCACTTTGGAAACTCTGGATGCTGAGTGGGAAGGGATGGGGGACCAAGGGGGAACTGCGTGGATGGTGGTGTCATTGCTGAGATGGGCAGACTGGGGACGAAGTGGTTTGGGAGGGAGAAATCCAGAACTCAGTTTTGGACAGGCTGAATTTGAGATTCCTCCTGTCCCTCCACGTGGAGAGGGTGAATGTGCGGTTGGCTACCAGCAGAGAGAGAAGGATTTCGTTTGGGAGCGTGAGTTTATAAATGGCAGCTACAGCCGTGATGTGGGATATCCGCCTGGGAAAGAGTGTAAGCGGAGCAGCAGCCATGCCTGGGTCAAGAGACCATGTAGGAGGAAGGGAGCAGCGGCGAAGGAGGGGAGCCAGGCAGGTGTGGGGCTCCCGGGCAGGAGTGGAGCGCACCTGTCAAGGGGTGACTGCGGGTGGAGAGGTGCCAAGGGGTGGGTCCCTGGAGCAAGGGGTAGCCGCGGGCTGGACGGCCCCTTGCTCCCCTGTCCTCCTGGAGGGTGTCAGGCAGGCAGGGGGTGTCCACCGGGTGGTGGGGGAAGCCAAACAGCAGAGCGAGAAGTGAGGGTGTGGACGTGGCCAGTGGAGACACATCTGGAGCAGTGTTGCTGGGAAGGGCAGCAGGGGAAGCAGCCAGGGCTGGGGGAGGCGGTGTTGAAGGGACAGGTGTGGTCTGAACTCCTGCGAATCTGTCCTCCCTGCTGGGGCATCACAGCCTCGAACATCGTACCGCACGAGGGGCATGTGTTTGTACACGTGTGTGCATTCCTGACAACCACTCCATAGCGACCGGCTCACCAGCCCCGAGAAATTTCAGAGGCAGTGGTTTTCATCCGTCTGACCCGTAAGTCGAGGCAAGGAGCCCACGGAGGGTCTGCTGCCCCGCGATGCCCCTGCGGCCGCGAAGCCTGCAGCCGCACGCTCGGACCATCTCCAAGCTCGGTCCATGTTCCTAATGAGTTCTTGTAAGGAAAATGGTTTCCTCCTTCCACTAATAACTTCCTTCCCGAAGCTAAATAAAGAGTGCCCGGGCTGCTTTCGGCAGTGCCCACTTCCAAAATAAACAGAGGCTCAGAAATTAGCCGGAACAATAGTGTAATTAGACAGCTGCATAATTGTTCACGCAAACCAGTTGGCTCTCGGAGCCTGAAACCGCCCATCTGCCCGCCACGGAGTTTCACGGTGGAGAAGGCGCACAGTAGGAGGCCTCAGGCCAGGAAGGGTCAGCTTGCTGCCAGGGGAGAGCCTTCCGCACTGTGTCCTTCGGCTTTCCCGGGTCCGTTGCCCACGGCCAGCGGTGACCACAGCGTCCCGCTGCTGGCATCAGACGTGGCAGTGTGCGCATTGGCGGGTGCCCGGCGCACAGTGAGTGCCCGTAAGTGGGAGCACAACCTCTTCTTCGCCACCGTCTCACAGGTGCCGCGGTCCGAGCCACCTGTCCCGCGGGAAGACGCCCCGCTCACCCCCAGGGTCCTCCCCCCTTCCCCCACACGAGAGCCCCGGCGCTGGAGCGGCCTCAGGGCGTCAGCTGCATGACACGCACCGGGCTCCGTGGGCTCAGAGTGAAAGGCGACACAGGACTTCATAGGCACCACTCCACCTCGTGAGACGTTCAGCACACGCGCACGGAGCAGGCGCCAGTTCACAATCAGCAATCAGCCTTATTTAACGTACTGTTAATAACCGTTTACAAATGGTTAATGATGCTAATGGATAATTAATCCAGGGGAGAAGGTGAGGCACAGAGAGGTTAAGTCACCGGCCCAAGTTCAGGGCTGGGATTTGAACCCAGGCTGTGTGGCTCGTAAATGCTGTACTCTGCCTCATGCTGTCCCGAAATGCCTGAGGCGCACCTCCACTATCCCTGCGGTATCTGTGCCGTCCCCGCAAGCGCCTGCCGGGAATGCTTGCAAAGGTCAGCGGCCAGGGGGAGGCCAGTGTGGCTGGAGCAGAGCGCCAGCAGACAGCTGCAAAGCCAGAGATTCGGAGGCTCCCTCGAGCCTGACTCGAATCCGGGACAGCTGTGTGATGCACCAGGAGGACCTCCCTGTGCCTCGGTTTCCCCCGTTATAGTGCCTGCCTCCTAGATGAATGGGAGGATTGCAGGATGTAAATCGCCCTACAAGGCTTAGAACGTAGGCAAGGATCCGTAACCTGGGGTTGTTGCTTGCACGAGGCTGGGAACAGACAGGAGCGAGAGCTCGCCTTTGCACGAGGACCTGTGGTTCCATCAATGCTTGGGGCATTGAAGAGACAAGGCAATTTGAGGTGGAAGGCTTGTTGGCATCAGGGCTCCCTGGAGGGGGGGGACTGCCCCCTGGAAGACCCCGGGAGGGGGAAAGGGGGTGGGAAGAGCCAGAGGGGCCTGCAGGCCCCGCATAGGACTCCTGGCTCCCACGCTGACCCTGCCCTGTCCCCGCAGCACATGCGAGAGGCCGCAGAACGGCGGCAGCAGCTGGAACTAGAGCATGAGCAGGCCCTGGCTGTCCTCCACGCCAAACAGCAGGAGATCGACCTTCTGCAGAAGGTGAGCAGTGGGCACACCCAGGGCAGGGGTGCGGAGGGAGGGGGGCTGGGGGCTGAGCACCCGCATCTCTCCTCCTTCCCCGCGTCTATGCCTCCCCGTGCCGCCCAGCTTCCCTGAGTCACCCATGTCCCGTGCGCAAGGGCAAACACGCGGACGCTCCAGTGTGCGGTGCTGGCGGGCTCGCGGGGACCAGCTCGCTCCTGTGGCCGCCGCAGGTGTGAGTGGCTTCAGCCCTGCCGGCATCGATCACAACTGGACACACACGTGTGTCTTCATCTGCAACCTTCCATCCCAGAAAAATTGCTGTAAGAACCACAGGACCTGGTCCGGCATGACTTAGGCTTTGTTTTCTCTGTTCTCCGGGGCTTGGTTTGTTGGCTTTTTCAGTACTGGTGGGATGGGGGTGGGGATCCTGGTTAAACTGGATGCCCGTCCAAGGCGGGGGTAGAAATTGCGGGGCATCCATACTGCAGACCAGGATGGCATCATTAAAAGGAATAATTTTGGTTTATATCTGCTGAACTGGGGAGATTCCATCATGTGCTGGTAAGTGCGCAGATCAAGTCCCAGGGCGATATTTTCAGCATGAGAGAGAGGGAATGAACACAAAGAAGAAAGAGAGGCAGGGACTAAGAAACAAGGAGGAGGGAACATGAGGGGAAGGAGTGAGCAGCTCTGGGGGCGCATCCCTGTGGCGCCCGTGGTGGAGCTGGGGGGCTAAGAACATCACCCTGGGCCCGACTTCATCACCAGCTGTTTTCCTCTCCTGTCTCTCTCCACGGGGGACTTGGGGTCCTGGCTGTGGTTCTCATTTCCTTCCCGAAGCCCCGAGTCCCACCCGGAGCCACTCCTCCCTGGAGGACAGCTGGGGGCCCCCCAGCCAGAGCCTTTCTGGTCTGGGCTACAGATGCATGGCAGCCCGTGGGGGCGCTCCTGAGACTGGCCTGCCGAGGGCAGTGGGCAGCTCCTCCCCCGCCCTCCACCCACCCCACCGCCTCTCCAGGCCTCTGATCTTGAAATAAAGGACCCAGGGCCGCATGCCATAATATGTTGGCCGGCACGGTGAGAAGGAACATTTCATTAGATATTATCCAGAAAGGATATTGCTTGCTGGGGTCCAGAGATTCGGCTCTTCTCCTTGCCTGCCGTACGGAAGCGGGTTCCGGTGCCCGGACACAGCCGCCCGGCACCTGCGCCCGCTCCCTGTGGCCCCAGAAGCCCCGTCCCTGGCCTGGCGCCTCCCAGGCAGATAGTAATCCCGCGGGACACAATTTCGTGCCGAGGGGCAACGGGTCGATGGTTCTCAGTAGCACGTTCTCCGGGAGCCTGGAGTTTCATTTATGAAGCACTGGACTCCAGGAAAGGGCGCCAGAGCCAATTCTGCTACCCAGGCTTCTCTGCGCCTCGTCCAGGTTCCCTTCTCCCTTCCCTGCATCCGCCGTGGTCTCTGTTTTGGACACACTGATGCTTCATCCGTGGCAGGAGCTGAGGAGCAGAAACTCTTGCAAAGCCACTGTGCCTTGGGGGTGATTTCGTAGAGCTCCGACTTCTTAGCAAAGCATTCACAGAGGAATGTTGAACCTTGAGCGGAAGGAGATTGGCAATTTCTTCAGAGCTCCTATTTCCATTCAAATTCCAGCATGGAGGGCCAGCATGCTGCCCTTGCTGATGAGGTCATTCATTCATTCATTCGTTCGTTCATTCATTCAACAACTGTTGGCTCCGGTTGTTCCGGAAGGGGATCCTAGTGGCAGGGCAGATGCCCTGTGCGCACCTGGAGGGAGAGTGACCGGAGTTCAGATCCCGCAGATGCCATGCGGGGAAGGGACAGAATGAAGTGACGGTTCACAAAGGCAGGACTCCAGACAGCTGAAGCTTAGGTGAGTGGCAGGTCATGCAAGCGTCAGGTCCCCGGTGCCTAGGGAAGGAGGCCCTTGGAAGGACGCAGGCCGTGCCCTGTGGGCAGGAGATGCATCCCAAGGAGGGTGGCACCGAGCCCTGGGTGCTCTGCAGGCCGTGGGACGAGCTCGATCTCGTTCCAAGGGAAAGGGAAGCCACTGGGGGCTGAAGCAGGGACGTAACCGGGTCTGAGGCACACCCTGTGAGCATCACACTGGGGACTGATCTGTGGAGGGGCAGGGAGGCCCCTTACCCGCTGCTAGGAAGTCTGGCATCTCAGCCTGGGATGGCTGCAGAGGGGACACGCGGACACATCCCAGGACAGATCAGGAGAGGGAGCCATCTGCTCAGGGGCTGTGGAGCGAGGGCAGGGGTGAGGGCATGTGGGGAGGGGCAAGTCCAGGCTGACTCTGGGCCTCCCAGTCCTCACACATTGTGGGTATGGATCTGGGCTGGACGGAAACGTCGCCGAGCTTCTGTGGTCCTGGGTGTGCGGACGCCCAGCAGCAGGTGCGTGGGAGAGGAGGAAGGGCTCTGAGTCCTAGGTGGAGGGACACCGGTGGACACCGTGATGCTCTCAGGTGACCCATCGTCCCGTGCTTCCATTTTCTGCGAAAAAGACAGCGGATGGGGCGCTTTCTGTGCACATAAACACTGCAGGGCTGCGCAGGCCCGTGGACAGGCTGGGGCAGCATGGGAAGGGGCATTAGGGCCGGGAGGTCGCGGGGTGACACGCTGCGGGAGTCAGGAAGGGCGAAGGAAGAACAAATCACGTCTTCTAAAGAAGCCGGTACCTCCTGGGCGCCAGGGACTATTTCTCACGTGAACGTTCTCACTTCAAGCCCGTCACGACCCTACAAAGTGGGTCCTGTCATCCTCCCATTTCCGAATCGCGAAACTAAACCCAGAGTGATGGAGTCACCTGCCAGATGCCAGTCGGCTAGTGAGCAGTGTGAACCGGACTTGCACTGAACCCACTGGGCCAGGATGCTGCCGTGTAAGGCTCAGGGTTGACTGATGTCTCACCCTTGTCCCCCTACCACAATAAAAGTACCAGAACACTCTGAGGTCCAGCGCTGGGTCCCATGAGACAGCAGCATGGTTGTCTCCGAGAGCTGCCCATTCTCTCCAGCCACAGCTCCCAGGCTTCTCGAACCCCCTCCAGAGGGACCCCGCCCTCATCTTGCCAACGAGGAGGCTCTCACTGTCACCCACGTGTGGACATCATGCCAAGGGCTGGTCCTCTGTCCTCTTCCTCTTAGACCCAGAGCAGTTTCGGGTGGTCAGCCTCTCTCTGCTCTAGGCTTCGAGGACACCACCCTCTCCGGTAATTTCCTTCCACGCAGCTCATCCCCGATAAACATCATAGGTGTTCCCCAAGACTCAGTCCTCAAGCCACATCTCTCCATCTACACTGGCTCCCATGGCGACCTTGTCTGGTCCCGTGGGTCTCAATACCATCTGGGTGTGCTCCTGCCACACTGAGCTCTCCATGTTGGATTGTGAGCCGTCTTCTTCACCCAACCTTCCACGCGATGCCCCAGCACAAGGTCCAAGCTGAACGGCGTCCTCAGCCGCACCTTCTCGTCTCCCATTTCCCCGGAGACTCCTGCCCAGAGCCCCGGCCTTCGTTGCCCACGCTGGTTCCCCTGAGGGTGCAGAGCTGGGCCTGGAATCCCCTTCACCCGTGTCCTGGGAGCTCCCTTTACACCCGTCTGTGCTTTGTTGGACGGTCTGCGTCCTGGAGCCCGCGGGGTCCCTTTTTCCTGATGCACACAGGTGTCAGGGAAGGCAGGGGTTTACTTTCCTTCTAAGTAGCGGTTCCTGCACACTTCAGCCTCACCTCTGGCCACCCGGGGGAAGTGCGGGCCTCACGCATCCGCTGTCAGGGTCCCAGGCCCGAACCTTCTCTGGGAGCCTCTCTCTCCCTGGAAGCTCATCCCTCTGCCCAAGATGGTGCCTGGGAGAAGCAAGTGGAAATATTTGTTGAATTAAGGAAAGAAGAAAAGTTCAAAATGCCTGGGGTGCTGTAATGGAAATCAAGGTAAGATGAGGCCGTCCAGCCGACCAGCAGCTCGGGCAGCCCGTGGAGGCGGAGTCTAAAAATACAGAAGGCAGCCGAGCAGGGCGCTGTCCCATCTACGGTCCACCAGCTGCCGGCTGTCCCATGGGACCCCTGCTCCCTGGAAATCGGGGAGCCAGGAGCTCAGTCCAGAATCCTTGCTTTCATTCATTCGACACTCAGGTCGGCCCCTACGTCGGCGATTCCCAGTGGCTGGTGGCGTAGCACCGAGTGAGGCGGCATGAGAGGAGGCCCTGGACACGGTGAACATTTATTCTGAGTGTGGAAAATCCTGGGCTGGGTGCCCGGGATGCTTGCTGGCCGACTCTGAACCTCGGCCTCCCTGCCTCCTCCTCTCCTGCCGCCCTGGCCTCCATTCTTCGACCACGCCAAATCTGCCTCCTCTTGGATCTTTGCCCAGGATGCCTGGTCCCCTGATAACGGCAGAGCTGGCTTGCTCTTGTCACTGAGATCCCTGCCCTGCCACCCGGCCTCGAATGGGCTCCACGCCCTGCTCCCGCCCCCTCTGGCACGCCATGCCGCGGGTGGTGCCGTTGGCTCATCCGCTGGCCTGTGGTCGGTCTCCAGAGATCAGTGTGCGCTCAGAGGACGCGGCCCGACATGTAGCAGGTGCTCGGCAAACACTGACGATGAGGAGCCGAGATCCCTGGACAAGGAAGGAGAGGAGGGTGAGTGGCCATTGATGGACGCATGGCTGGTGTCAGGAACTGGTGTTGAATTCTAGTGCCTGTTGAAGGAGTCACTGAGCCGTGGCTCCGTCCTCCCCATGACCCGTGGGCGCCCAGGCCCTGGTGCCTCCTCTCCGGGTGACCGGCGTCCAGAGCCCAGCTGCTCCCCGGCTTCAGACTTTGTTTCCCGAGGAAGCTACATCCTTGCCTAGTTACAGTCGCCGTGGTGATCATCTAAGGGTTTTCCCCATTCATCTGCAGACCTGACCGATTTTGCTGTGGCTCAGAACTCCTCCCACGTGTGAAGTGATGGCTTTCAGGGTTGGGGCTGTCACGGGCGTGGGTGGTTAGAGGAGCCGAGCCCGCCGCACGAGTCGAGATCGGCCCTTTGCCTTTGTTTTGAGGATGGGTGTTTGGCATCTCGCTGTTGTGCGTGGCCGGCAGGGGGTCATGGACTGACCCCTGAGGTCATCCAGTGGAACATCTGCCCCAGTCCCAAGCGCTCCTGCCGCACACGCCTGCAGGCCTGGTGTCCAGTCGGTGGCTCCCTCCGCACTGATGGGAGGCTCCTTGCAGCCCCAGCCCGGTTCCGGAACTGCCGGCCCCTTTCCGTGGAGCGCCCACGATGCCCTCACCGCATTGCATCCTCACCAGCATCCGCGCCCCCTCCCCCCAGTCGCCAAGGAGACTGAGCGTTGGGTATGCGATCCATCCCAGCCAAGTGCCCAGACCTTGACGCTGAGTCCAGCATGTCTGCACCTCTGTGCCTCCCCGGAAGCCACCACACGTGGTAGCCCACCACCCTGGATGCCCAGTGCCCTGGACGACCGCCCCCTTCCTCTGACAGCAGGGCCCTACGGTCCCTCCACGTGTCACTGTGCTCTGCGGGACATCGTGCCTGCGTGAAGGTCACAGCTCCCCTACGAGTTGGCTGTGGCCCCCAAATGAGCTTCGCGTAAGCTCTTGCTTCCATGTTGCAAGAATTCAGTGCTGCCAATTCGAACTGTTAATTTTAACAATCTATTCTGATTGCCCAAATGGCCCCTCTTGCAAGTAGCCTGTGAAAACCAGCTCCCAATTCTCTCTTGAAGCCGGAAACCAAGTCATTACCGCGAACTTGGCGGCGTTTTCATAGCTCGCTTTGGTTTTTTTGTTGTTTTTTATCCTGCCAGTTGGAAACTATCTTTGACTCAAGTGGCTCAATGGTGATGTTATTTATATAATCCCTGTACGTCCTCCGGATGGCTGTCCCCCCCCCCGGCCCCGTTTTGTTATTTATCGTTGCTCTCGTTTCAGCTTTGAAAGGGATGATTTTAAGCACTTGAAGGTTGTGCTGAATTCAAGAATGCTTTGATGATCTGGGGTCCCATCACTTCCCTGGCTCTCGAAGCCCTCCGTGGAGATACATGCCCACGGGACACGTGGGGGTGAACCGTGCAGGGATCTCAGGCCACCCCCCAGTGTTGGCCATGCTGGGGACACTGGGCTCCCGCCTCCTCCCGGGAGGCTGTGAAGATAATGCCCACTGGCTTCTTTGTGACGTTGGGTAGCCCATCCCTACTTATTGTCCAGGCGCCTAGAGACCATGTTCCTCTAGAACTGAAAATTCTCCATGTAAATCTCAGGGGAACATATGGATCCTTCACAGGTGCTCGAAATTCTCAGAGGCAGGTGTCCTGCGGTGTTGGAGATAAAGCTCCCCACAGACCCGCTTCTTGGCGTCTTGGTTCTACGCCTCCAGCCTTAAAGCGGGAAGTGGCGTATTCTCCAACAGCTGATGATTGCGTTCATTAGGACGCTTGGTTTCAAGGGACAGAAAACAGCAAAAGGGGATTTGAGTGGTGCACAGAACTGAAGTGGGCTTCAGACGCGGCTGGATCCAGCAGTCTCCTGCCTTTGTGCTCCTCTGCTGCATTGGCTTCATTTTTGATTTTCCGGGGGAGGCTGCCGGCGGCTCCAGCCTCGTCCCTCATAGTGGCAGAATGGCTGCGGCGCTCCAAACTGTCTTCCACTCAGGCTCGGGTCCAGTAGGCAAGGAGTGTCTGTCCCATCTCCCCCAGCATCTCCAGGCAGAGCTGTAGCCAGCCTGCATGCCCACCTGTAAGCCAACCCCTGAGAGCCTGGAGCTGTTCTCGTGCCCTCAGGACGAGGGCCGGGTCCCCAGCACAATTGGGGTTCTTCCCGGGAGAGGCAGCCACAAATGCCAGGCAGACAGGCAGGCCGCGATGCCAGACCTCGGGTCTGGGGTGCCGAGGGATGGTAACGTGCTTCGGTTTTGTGTGAACTCACCATGGCCAAGGCGGCGGCTATCCTGAGACACTGGTTTGGTGAAACGGGTAACATTTCTTGTTCTTTGGAGCAGAGAGCTTTGGTTCAAGTAATTGGAAGAGGGCTGCCCCCCACCATAGGCTGAGCAGCTGAGAGCCTGCCCAATGCTCGGGGACCCCTGTCTGGGGCTCTCCTTGGGGCCCAGGAAGATCACAGGTGACCTTCAGCTCCCTGGGGGTCACGCCTGCATGGAGGCTTCTTGTTTCCCCAGCAGCTACGGCACCTGGGGAGACGATGCTCCCCCCACCATCCCCTCCATCCCCGAGGCTTCGGGAAGGACTGTCCTGCTCTCCTGGGTGCAGCCCTTTCTGGTGTGACTGCCTCTCTCCCGAGGAGCGGGGCCTCCCACTGGCCCGTCCCCTTACTACAGATCCTGTTTTGACAAAGAGCACCCCAGCCGGCTGACACTCACTCCGTGTTTGCCCGGAGGGGAGAGGAATGAGAACGGGTCTAGATGCTCAGATGGGGTGCTTCTTAGGGGGTAAAAATGGGTGACCCACCCCCCTGATAATTCAGACATTCATCTGATTCTCTTCTCTTTCCCCTGCTTTAAATGTTTACTCTTCCCTCTTTTTTTTATAAAAAAGGCTCAGGTTGAAGCTAAGAAAGAACATGAAGGTGCCGTACGGCTGCTAGAGGTAAGTGCTGGCCCCTCGCCTGCCAGCTTCAGGGACGGGAGAGGTCGGAGCTGTCTTCACACCTCATGGAAGTGGGGGGCACTCACGGGTGCCTGCTGGGCACCAGCCACTGGCACTGCTCACCCACCGCTGTGCCTATCAGCACAGCGACCACACAGAGAGGGGAAGGCATGTCCCCGTGGTCACACAGCCCACCGCGGAGCTGGGGGCCTCCCACAGGACCCACTGTCCCCCGCAGGCTCCTCTGGGGGGCACGCAAGGAGGAGGAAGCTGTGCTCTCACAGGGGGATGAGGAGAAAGCGAGGGTGTGGGTGGAGCATTCCCATGGGTACGCTGCCGGGGGATGAGCTATGGAGGGTGCATCTGCGGGGGAGGCGCTGATGCTGGGGCGGTGTTTGCAGAATTAGAGAGGGGACGACACGGGCTATCAAAGCCACGAACGCCATCTGAGGCGCGGCCATAGCACCGCTCGCAGTGAGCCCCACGTGGGGGACTTTCTGCGGCCACGGACAGAGGCTAGGCAGCTCCCCAGCCGTTCATTACAGACACTCAGGTGGGGATGGCCCCGCAGGGCCTCAACGCGGGCCGCCATCCCCAGATCCGGGGGGAAGATGGCCCCGTCCTTTGTCCCCAGGGGCGTGGCGGCCAAGAAGAACAGAGCGTGCGTCTCTCCCACTTCTCTCCTGTTGCCTCATAACATCCATTCCTCCCGCAGGGACAGGTTCCGCCATTACCATCATAGATATTAGAATTGATTATTTGAGAGCGTCCATTAGCTAATGAATATCTGGAGGGGTGAGTGTGATGAATGGCAGGGGAAATCTATCACCTGAGGGAATGGCAACAGACCCCCAAATGGCCATGCTTCTCCCTGAAATACCCCCCCTGCCTGAACCGCCCCCCTGTACATTCGGATCGCCTCCTGGCTGCAAGTGCCCTGCCTCGTCTCCTGCGCTCGAGGACGTGTCTTGTGTTCGTCTGCCCTCTGGGCCGCCCGCTGGGGTCTCCTGGCTCGGTGCATGTTTTGAATGGGGGTCGCATTGATCATGCTTTGGGGGGAGCAAGCAGAGAAGGCAGTGTAGACGTGCTGAGAATCCCGTTTCTTCTCTTCTTTCCAACATCTTCCTGTGGTTGTGTCTTGCTTTGCGCTTCACACAGAACACGCTGGATGGCATGCAGGTACTCGAGGGCTCACGCCTCCTCCGTCGTGGTGTGCGTGGCCGTGCTTTCTCTCGTGCATGGGGCAGCCTCGGGTCCCTGGGTCCGCTCAACCTCCCTCTTTTCCTGAAGCTGGCAGCCTGAGCTTCCTCTGGATGCAGGGGGTGGGGGCGGGCTCCTGGGGGCCAGGGGCGCAAGGAGCCGCAGGCAGGAGCTCCCTGGTGGGGGGCACTGCCAGCTGGGCACTGGGACACAAGCTCTGTTCTGAAAAGTGTTGAGCAGGCCCAGCGAACCTGGTCTCCCATTTCCTGCTACGACCGGAAGGGTCAGGCTGGGAGGATAGCCTGGAACCCCGATGACCTCAGGGGTGGGGGTGGGGTGGGATGTGGGGGGCCTGATTCTGCCCTCGGGCCAGCCAGGTGCCCAGCACGCAGCTGGTTAGTCGGTCATCGGGATTCGACCTTGGCCCTGAAACATTCCACTGCTGTGTTTGTGTCTGCCGTGTGCGCGGCCGGGCCCCCTCCTGCAGGCGAGGGCAGTGGCCTTCCTTCCCATGGACAGGCCACTGCCCTTCTCACTACCCCCGCCAAACAGGAGGAACGGCGTTGTCCCTCTGAACAGAGTTTTGAGTGTTTTCCAAAACTCTGAATTTGATCGTGTATTCACGGAAGGAATGATTCTCCCACTTTGAGGAGTAGTGGTTCTCAAAGTGGGGTTCCCAGACCAGCAGTGTCAGCATCACCTGGCAGCTTGCTGGAGATGCAGATTCTCGGTCCCACCCCACCTGCGGAGCCAGAAAGTCTGGGGGTCCCCAAAACCTGGAAGGGACCCAGCCTCCCCTCCCTGGGGCAGTTCTGATGCAGCCGCTGTCTGGGAAGCATTGCTTCAAGTCCGTGAGGCTAGTCTGGGGACGGAGGGCGTAGTGGACGAGCCAGCCCCCTGGAGTCTTGGCCGATCCATGGCTCAGCGTCTTAGTGACCTGAACCTCACCCCCCCACGCCTCGTCTTCACCAGAAGTGTTGACGAGGAACACCTGCAGTGTACCGTGCACTTTGCGGAAGCGTGCTCGTGTTCTTGGAGGTTGTGTGCGTCCCACGTGGCATGCTGGGGCCTCCCCTTAGTCAGGTGCTCTCCTCAGCGGACCAGCCGCCACCGTGTCCAGCGAGACGCACCACACAGGACTCGTAAGGGCCGCCTCAGCAAACCCCCTCCCAACAGCCATCCATGCAGAGCCGGGTCTGTGGGTGCTCCCAAGCCCTGTTTTCTTTCTTTCTTTCTTTCTTTCTTTTTTTTTTTAAGATTTTATTTATTTATGTGACAGAGAGAGACAGCCAGCGACAGAGGGAACACAGCAGGGGGAGTGGGAGAGGAAGAAGCAGGCTCTCAGCAGAGGAGCCTGATGTGGGGCTTGATCCCAGAACGCCGGGATCACACCCTGAGCTGAAGGCAGACGCTTACCGTCTGCACTACCCAGGCGCCCCCCCCAGCCCTGTTTTCTGATGAGTGTGAATGGCCAGGATGTCTGGGGCCGAGAGGAGGGGGGCAGTCTGCGGAGGCATCTGGGCTTGCAGTGGGGCTTCGCAAACACAGGCGTCAGGCGTTAGGTGAAAATGGAGCTTTTCCAGAATCTAGACCGAGTACTCTGTACATAGCAGAGAAGGCACCGTTAGGGAAAGAGCGTCCCCGGCCCTTTATGAGGGAGTTATTTCAAGACAAAGAAGCAAGAGAACGTTTTAAAATTAATAATAGCAACGGCAATCCAATGACACTGACCTAGGGGTCACTGAATACTCACTTGGCACCGGGAGCTATTCGGAGGGCGCCTCCAGGGGCATCTAGGACACGGTGTGCTTACCATGCCGCTTAATCTTCACAACAACCCAGGGGAAACCGAGGCACCGTTAAGTGACTTGCCCAAGGCAAGCTGGTATGAAGCAAAGTCTGGACTCAAACCCTAGGAGTCTGGTGCTGCTTTGCAGCCGGCGTCCCTGGACCCCAGCGTCCCGTCCCCCCGGGAGCTCTCCCGCCAGCTACACGACAGCATGCGTTGAGTTGTGAATGAGTTCACATGGGCGAGACTCAGAAGCGTTGCCTTCCCTGGCAGGGGCACAGGCCACTTGGGCACTGTCCACCAGGCACTGGACACACATGTTGGATTTAATCCATAGACCCCCCCCAGTGAGGTCGCTACCATCATCATCCTCTTCTCGAATGGAAATCAGGCACAGAGACTAAGTCACTTGCCCCGGGATGCACAGCTCACAAGAGCAGAGCCAGGCCCTGAGGGCAGGAGGGCCAGCAGGCAGCACCGTCCGTGGTTGCTGAGAAGAAGGGGTGCAGGGGAGCAGTGGCTGCGTGTGGGGCTCGGGGGTGGTGGGCTTCGGGACCATGGCAGGGAAAACCCCAGGATAAGCTCGCTGTCGCTGCTGTCCGTGCTGTGTGCTTTGCGTGTGCGTTCTGGCTGCTTTGTGCCTTCTTCTTTGGGGCTCCTTCCCAGCACCTCCCCCGTGGCCCCCAGCTTGCTGGCCGTCAGCTCCAGGACGAGGCTTCCAACTGCCCGCGATGCCAGACACTCGTCTTAGCCGGGAAGGAAATTGCACAGGCCCCCTTCATCCTGGGTCTCATCTGGGGAGACTTTGGAGAGCAGGCAGCGGGCCCCCTGACCAGGCAGGCGCCGGGGTCTTCTCCAGACAGGTCTAGCATCCGGACGGCGTTGTGAGCTTCCTGGGCACTGGGCCCCTTTGCTTCATGAGGCCTGCCCCTCCTCCATGAAAGTATTAAAAGCTACATTTTATGTGCACCTGCCTGGGGGTAAAGAGGAATCTAGTCCATGCTGGATTCATTATTATTGTATCTGTTTGTTTCCAATTTTAAAGGAAACTAAAATGAAAATGTTTGCGTGAGTCCCTAAACGTACCATCCCCATGTTTCTGGGTCTAAGTTGGGGGTAGGGGGTCGCCCTGCTGGGCTGGCGTTAGGACACTGGATAAGCATGTGGCAAGTGCGTGTGCGTGAATGAGTGCATGCAGGACACGGGCTTGGTTCCGTCAGAAAGATGAACCCGGTTCTCAGGTGCATTTGTAGGGTGAGGCTCAGCTCACGACCTCACATTGAGCACATAAAGGCCGTTTCTCGTCGGTGACGTCCGCTGCTGATTGGGGAAGGTCCCGGAGAACTCCTGTCCGAGCGACGACGCGGGGACGACACGGGGACGACACGGGGTGATGCAAGGATGTAATGCGGGGACGACACAGGGATGGTGTGGGGAGGTGACACAGGGATGACGCAGGGATGACGCGGGGATGCAGGCCCCTGCATCTTGTGACTGTGGCGTCTGGTGCACATGGCTTCCTGGTGATCGCAGCAGGGACAGCTCCTACCTGCTCTGCTGTGTCACCCCTGCACTGATCAGAGCCGGCGACACTTCAGTGCTGGAGAAGCCAGACATGCAGCCTCCCTGGGCCCATGGAATGAAGCCAAGCGTGGTTGATCTGTGGCGTCGTCCACGGCCCATCTGATTCTGGAATCCTTAGGGGACAACGCAATTTTGATACAGAAATCTGGCAGAATAGTAGCCGTGTTGAGAATCTGAGAAGTGGACACATAATGGTTTATAATTAATGGCTCACATCTGACAGATCTTAAGAAGTCTCCTTTCCCCTCGGGTCTCTGCCCCCCCGGGAATAGCCGTGGCAGCCCCGGACCCCTGAGGCTTCACTGGGAGACGAGGTGGTTAGGGACAGGGAAGCTGTGCATGCCCTAATGTTTGGGAGCTCGGCTGCTGCAGGACTAACCCCCACTCCAGCTCCGTGTCCAAAGGCCGCCGTCTGCCACCCCCCCGCCCTGCTGTTGGCACCCCGAAGGTGAGACAGGTATTCTGAGGTCCCACCAATGACAGGTGCTTCTCTGCACACGTGATACCATGTGACAAATGCACACCTGTCCAGAAGCAGGGAACTCCAACGACCCAGACCCACCAACTTAGAATTCACTGCTGTTTAAGTTGGACAGTTGGACCAACGCTGAATCACGTGAACCGAAGCAAACATGGCAGACGTTGTGCGTTAACAGTGCTGGATCCGTGCACGGTGTAGAGTGCACAACATAAGCTGAGGAGAAGCCTGCACTCACCAAGTCCCCCCTCGGCGGCGGTGGTCCATTTCAGTCTCAAGACTGGGTTGTCCTGCGAAGATTCTGGAGTGCAGAGCGCTCACTTGGAGAGATCCCGGAAATCAGCCTGTTGAGATGGGCTTACGCGCGTCTCCTCGTGTGCTAGCTAGGTGCCGGCAGGAGCCAGCCCAGATAGGAGCATTAGACCAGTGGTGGAAGGTGTTCCTTGGTTGGGGATTGCTGTGAAAACAACACGGAGCGTCCCCGTTGATGACGAAATGTGGGGAATTGTGCTAGACTTGCGTGGGCTCCGAGGTGCTCTCACATTTTGCTGAAAATAGACGTCCAGGCAACGGGGGCGGGGGGAGCCTGGGTGTCTGAGTTACTAGGTTAGTCGCACCCCTCCCTGCGGTGTCTGTGCTGTGGCTTTGGCCCCCAGAGGGTGGAAGACTGTCCCTTCTGCTCACGGAGCCCCTCCCATACCCCACCCCCAGGGTTTGACCTTGCAATTCCCCATTGGGTTCTGGAAGACATGCTTCACCCTATGTTCTAGGTGGAGACAGTGAGGCCCATGGAGGCTGCAGGACGTGCTTCCAGGTCTCCAGTGAATGGGGGGGAGGGCAGGATCTAGAGCCAGCTCAGAGCCCGCAGTCAGAGAGGCCTGGGTTTGTCTGGCCCCTGCCTGGGTGTGTGACCCCTGGCCTAGTTTCCTCCCTGTGCCGTGGGCTCATACCACCTGACCGGTGGTCCCCCCGGCCATCAGCAATAGTGCGTCGAGAGCCCCCGACAGCACCTGGCACAGAGCAGGCGGACGGCCCCAGGTGAGCTGCACCGCAATCCTGGCTTGCGCATCAGGACGCCACAGGGAACGTTACTCCCAGGTGCTCCCACACGGGACGCCCCCTGGTTCTGCCCGCTGCTCTGGTGATTTACGGCAGCCCCGCACTCTCCACCTGCCCTGGCTGGACACAGGCCTGGCACCCCACGTGGCTGTCCTCTACAAAGCCCGAAAGTCAGATGTGGAAGGCGGAGCGGCGGGGCCTGGACGGCGAGCAGTCACGCTGGCGATGTGTTTTCCTTCGTCTTTATAAATACCCACGACCACATTTGCAAGTCTCCATGTTTCTTCCAGGGACAGTTTACTTGCCTGATGACTGTTCCATCTGTTCCTGCCACGGTCTGCACAGCCCCGCTCCCAATGCCTGCAGGTGGCCAGCTCCCAGGGGGCCACCCATCTGGGGGGCCACCCATCCAGGAGGCCACAGGGCTCTGGATCCTGAAATAAATACTGACGTGCGAACAAGCCAGCCAGGCAGACCGGTGGGGTCGCTGCTGCCTTCCCGCTCCCTGGTGGGAAGCTTTCCTCCTGCTGGTGACTCAGGGGCTGCCGGGGCACTGCCTGGCTGCTGGCCCGCACCAGCCCCCCATGCCTCCGCCCCTGCGGCCAGGCCAGGAGACTGAGCTGCTGGGGGTTCCTGTGGGAAAAGCTGCCTCTCTTCGGAAGGCAGGAAGCTAAAGGAGGTTTCCAGAGGGAGGGCCCTCCCGTACGACGCACTTCGGGTATAACGGGCCCTCAGCCCCCATCTTCTTGTTGTCCCGACTCCCCCCGAACCCCAGACCCCTGAGAACAAGTTCCTGGGCTCCAGGGCTGGCGTCCTGCGGCCCCACAGCCGTTTTCTTGGACTCCTGGAGGGGAGGCAGGCAAGGCAGAGGAGAGGAGCGGTTAGGTGTGGCCGGCACGGCTCCTCGTGCCTGTCTGGCAGCAGCGGAAGGTGGGACAGGCCTGGCTCCAGGTTGTGATGAAAGCAAGGCTCACATGCCTTCAGACACGGGTTAAGCAAACACTCAGACAAGCAGGAACATCTGTGTTTGTCCGTAGCTCTGTGACATCCGGCCTGCACCCTGGGGACCTCCCGCCACCAGCGCCCATGGAAGGAGGACTCGAGGGAAGCAAGTCAGGCTGATGGAGCCTGGTCCAGGTGGCCTCTGGGAACCAGAAATCCTCCGAATCCGCGTCAGGACACAGGACCATTTAGAGCCTGGGGGTTCTGTTCCAGTCTTGTACCCTGTCCACTCGAGGGCGGGATGACACCACGATGTTTGAGCCAGTTGACGTATCTTGAATACCCTTAATGTCGCCAACAAAAGCCTGTTTCTCCCATTCGTCATGCTGATATTGGCCCCACGAACGAGCATGGCTGGGGCACTGATAGAGACACGGGTGGCTCATGTCTTCGGGGCAGCTGCGTTCCTAATGTCCACACTGCCCACCCCTGGGATGGGATTCTCAGTGGCAACAGCGACTGCCCTGGAGTGGAACTACAGCTCCCCGGGATGCGTGCTCTTCATCCAGAAAGACTGTCAACTGTCCATCTGAGACCCCGGAGCCCCAGGCCCTGTGTGCCCAGGGCTCATGTGGGCACAGTTGGAGGCCATCTCCAGGGCGACGAGGCCAACCAGCCCAGCCTGACCTGGTGCCGGCCGGGAATACTACCTGGGTTTTCACGCCCAGAGTCACCAAGCGGTTGTACCGTCTCCAGACCGGCATCGTCAGCCCAGGCTGTGCAGGGGCCTCTGATACTTGCCAACATTTAAACATCGACAGATGTTTATATTAAAATAAAGACTGCTCCTTTTGGAAGGCTTGACGTTTCGGCCCCCTGGGTCTGGACCAACGCCGAGCTCACTCCCGTTCACTGTGCTCCCCCAACGTCCTCCGGCTCTCCCGTGGCCCCCACCCCGGCACTGCCCACCAGCCTCTGTGGACGTCCGGGTACACCGAGCTCTACAGTCCGCTGCACGCCCACCTCTCCCGGGACTCCCTCGTCAGCATGTCAGCAACTTCTCAGAGCATCATGTCCTGCATCAGCTGCCAGGAAAACGGCGCATTCCAGTCCCCCTTGGTGAACGGGACCCCTGAACAAACAGACACGCCCTGCAAGGAGGGGGTCACCGAGGGCAGTTCCCAGGGAGCTTGGGGGCTGCGCCTGCCAGCAGTAGGTGCCAAGGATGCCCGTTCATAGTGGCCCATGACGGTGCTGCCGTCAGGTGCGCGCACGTGACCCCATCCCCCAGGCGTGTCTGAGTCCTGCACGGTCTGGCCAGGAGCTCACGTCGCCCCTCCACCTCGGGGCCCCACCCTCTCCCAAAGCACCACATCACACAGCCCCAGCGGCCGGCCACGGATGACAGGTGCGTCCCAGATGCCAGGTTCCAGTGGCGGCCCGTGAGGGCCTCGGCCACACTCCGCGTACCACTGAGACTTCCACCGCGCAGGCTGGCCACCTACTATGGCATCATTTCATATTGTTGTTAAACCTGTTTGCCTCTGGATTTCTCCTGTTTTTACGTTCCTTTAGCGTAGAGTTCCGCAGGGCTGGGTGCACACAGAGATTCCTGTCGCCGCAGTGGGAATGCGGATGCCCTTCACCCCCTCCTGTTACCCCTTGTGCATCGCGTTGTCCCGCGGCCCCAACCCGGACAACCGCCGATCCGTTCTGTCACTCTGACTTTGTCATTTCTAGAATGGCATGGGAATGAAGCATCTATGTGTTGTTTTTTTCGGTCATTTTTCTCATAAACGTGGTAGCAAGGATTTGATCTGCCGGCCTTTCTCCTAACACATGTGAAAATGAGTTCATGGCCGTGTAAATAGTGACTGTGTTCTCCCCTCAGCCACTGAACATTCTTGCACACCCGGACAGCCACGGTGAGCTCAGGGCCCCCGTGCCCGCTTCCCAAGGCCAGCTGCTCCCTGTCTGAGGACCCTGCCCGGCCCCCAAGGGTTCACGGCTCTGCCCTGGAGCGAATAAGTTGGGAGAGTCAGGGCCCTAGGCCTCGTGGCCTCTGACACGGGTCGAGTCGGCCCAGCTGGCGGTGGGTCTGACAGGGTCCTCATGTCCCCCGCCCGGGCCTAGGAGTGCTGAGCTCACTTCTCTGTCTTGGTGGAGGCAGCGATCACAGACAAGCCCATTCAGCTTTTTAAAAGAAGAATCCTGCTGATTTTTTTTTTTTAATGAATCGAAGAAATTAATTATAGGCTTGGGATTTGTTGGGTTTATTTTTAGAAATCCCCAATCTCAGACATAAATAGCCCTTCATTCTATACTACGGACCTGGAAAGCTTAATGCCAGAGGAGGAGGAGAGAAGGAAGGGGAGGAGAGGGAGGGGGAGGAGGGGAAGGAGGAGGAGGGGAAGGAGGGGAACAGGGAGGAAGAGGAGGAAAAAGAGGAGGAGGGGGAGGGGAGGAGGATGGAGAAGAGGAAGGGGGGAGGGGAGGAGGAGAAGCGTGCATACTGCTGGCTTCTGACGGTTGAGGGCTGTTCCTGGCTGTCCCTGCAGTCCCGCATGCACGTCTATATTGAACCAAACACCTACTGAGCGCTGACTCGGTACCGAGCTCTGTTCCGACAGCTGGGGACGTAGCAGGGAAGCCACAGACGACCGTCCTGCCCTCGTGGAGCTGACGTGTCAGTGGGGAACCAGGCGACACACGAAATTAACACCACAGTAGATGGGATTCCCCATGTATCACAGAGTAAGGACGGAGACAAGGCAGGACTGCATCCATGCAGGCGACGTAGCCACCACACTGCAGAGCAGCAGTTCCTTCTTTTCAGTGATTCGGCAACTGTGTACTGAGCACCTACTATGTGTCCGATTCTGTGAAAAGCACTGAGGACGTATCAGGGAGGGAAGCAGAAAGAGCGAAGGCTTGGAGCTTCCCATCCAGTCTGGAGACAGACGAGAAGTAACCAGGGACTCATGTCCCATGGCGGGCAGTAAGCACCACGCAGAGTGCCGCAGGGGAGGGGGCAGAGCCGACCCTCCACACGTCCGTCCGCAGCGTGTGCGTCCAGCTGCAGACAGTGCAGGAACTCTGGTCGTTGAGCCAGAGCCCTGCGTCTGCACCAGGACAGGCAGTGGGGTCCGTGAGCGTCTGGGGTGTGTGTGTCAAGCCAGCCAACCTGAGAGCCAGCAGGGCAGGAACGGGACGGGAGCAGGGTCAGGAGGGAGCTGCCTGGCTGCCCCTGCCCTGACGTGTGTCCGAGGGAGCCCACCCCTCTCCCCGGGGCTCCGGACACATCTCTGCATGTCTACAAACAGCAGCTGTGTGGCTATAACCAAATCCAACAGAAAGAAATTCCCTTTTATTGCTTGAGCTGTGTTCCTTGGGGCTCTGCAGTCTAGGGCGGGCGCCCCCATGAGAAAAATGCATCAGCGATTGGCACCTGGGCTGCCCCCAAGTCTGGGCTGTGTCACTGGCTCACACTCCAAATTTCACATGGCCATGGCGGGGGGTGCCAACCACAAGTGCCCGGGCTGCACACTCGGCCCAGAACAGTCTGCTGTTGGCTGGGATCTGACTGTTGGGCTTTGCGGCATGTGTGGTTTCCCACGTCCGGCCGGGAGGGGACTTGGCCAACAGCCAGGCTGCACGGGATGCCTGGTTTTATCAGATGCTGTTCTCCCTGGAGATAGGCGGCAGCTCCCCGCCACACACGCGTGAGCATGCATGTACACTGTGTGCACATGCATGCATGCACGTCCCCCCCACTGCACACCCCTGACCATGTGTCCGTGCCTCTGCCGTGCAGAGCAAGGTGCGGGAGCTGGAGGAGAAATGCCGGACGCAGAGTGAGCAGTTCAGCCTGCTGTCGCAGGACCTGGAGAGGCTCCGGCGGCACGCCGGGAAGATCGACCTGCTGGGTGGCAGCGCTGGGGCCTCCTTGGACCTCCCCGCCTCCGGCAAGCCTTTCCCACAGTTCCTGAACGGACTCACCCCCTCCATTGGCAAAGGTGAGTGGCTGCACCTGCCCTGCATCATGTGGTGAAGGAGGGATGGCCCGTGACCCCGTGGCAGGGCGTGCACGGTGCACGTCTGACCCGCCTGCACTGGACGCCCGCATCTCGGAGCTCCGGGAGACGGCAGGCCCGCAGCAGGGCACGCACGCAGCCCCGGCCCCTGCTCTAAGCACTCCGCGGGTGTCCTCACATGTGCTGCTGGCACGGCCATGTGTAGCTGGCACGGCCATGTGTAGCAGGTGCCGTCCTGGTCCCACTCTGTAGAGGGGAAGACCGAGGCCGTCCTGCGGGTCACACAGCTCCTGGCAGTGAGCTGGGGGCTCCGGCACCGGGTCCGCAAGGTGCACCGCTGGGCTGTGGCCGCCTCTCAGCCTTTGCGTGGGGACGAATCCCTGTTCTCACGAAGGCTGGGAGGCTCACAGCGGTGAATGTCCCACTTGTGCACAGGAAGCAGGGCAGGGAGCAGCACCGCGGGGCTCCCGCCTGGACGCAGAGGGCTGCCCTGGGCCATCAGGGAGCACTCCCCTCGCCCAAGGGTAACCCGCACGGGTCACCATGGTTGCGAGAATACCCACCAGTTTAAAAGTTGTTGTTTTTTTAATTAAGGGGAGATGAGTGTCAGAATCCCCCTTTGGAATTCCATAAAGGAGAGAATTTCCAGATTTCCCCCACTTATCATCTGAATATAGGATGACAGGTTTTCGGGACTTCATAACATCCCAACAAAGCAATACTGCCTGCATCTCGATAAACCACATTTCCTTGCGCGTCTCCCGTCACGCTGTCCTTCCTGTCCTGCTCAGCCGTTAGCTGGCCTGCTGTGTGGCTGCGAACAGCAGGGTGGGGGGAGGTCGGCAAGTCTCTCCACGGCATCCCGAGAGCACGGTGCACCCAGGCCGGGTCTGGGGGCTGCAGCCGCAATGTCTGCCGGCCGGCTGGGCCCCACGCGGAGGCTCCTCTCAGTGGGTGCAGACAGACAAGAAGCGGGGGGATGGACGAATGACTCGGACAGGTGTGTAAGGACAGGTGACAATGTAGAAAGTGACCCAGGGCTACGTTAGATCAGGCGGTCGCAGACGCCTGCTTCCAGGAAGCGATGATGGGGCTGTGTTGTCCAAAGAAGAGGCAGGACAGTTTCGGCTCTTACTGGAGGAAACAAACATTCTCGGGGTGGGTGGCCATATAAGTTTGGCCAGTGCACGCTTCTCAAGACCCCAACATGTTTGGTGACTCCCAGGACATAGTCGTGCTTAGAGCTATGATGGCGACCTGGGACGGGGACACGGTCAGATCCTCGGGGCAGAGGCAGGACGCCTGCAGGATCTATGCAGGCCATGCCAAGTGCCCCATGCATGCAGAGTTCCTGCCCAGGGAAGCCGCGGGGGATGTGGCATCCAGGGTGTAAGGGGGGGCTGGTCACGTGGAACCTCTGCCTGGTGCACCAGAGCCCCAGACGGCTGGGGAAGGGAGGTGCTAGGCACAGACCCCGTGGGGCCTGCAGTCTGGTCACAGCAGAGCACCGACCCGTGCCACTGTGTGCCCACCCTCGGCCAAGCCACACGTGGCAAGCAGGCCCCTCTCACCATGGCGTCTTGGTGCTGCTGCGTGAGCTCCTCTGTGCAACGTGTAAACGTGTGAGTCCCGTGGGAGTGGCTCAGAGCTGAGACTGCTCTGGGAAACGGGGCCAGATTCATGACGGCGGAAGTGGGCCTTAGTGATGGCAACAGGTGCCTGCTTGGACCCTGGTGGACATATGGGTTTGCATCACGGCTTCCATGCAGTGGTCGGGAAGAGCCCCGTCCTGATGGACCGAGTTCACGTAATGATGCGTAACCTCGCCCCACGAGGGTCCCAGTGGCAAGGCCCACGTGCATTTGGCTTCACCCTCGGTGTGCCAGCATCGCTGACAGATGTGTGAGAGGAGAGCCCGCAGCCCCGCGAGCCTCCAGAGGGGCGATCTTCCCAAGGGCATTCTCTGACGGCAGAATGCAGAGGCCTTGCCAGGGTGGGCGCCCTGGGGGACTCGGCTGCTGGGCCCCGCTTTCTTCCCCTGGGGTCTGAGGGGAGCGTGGAAGGGCCAGAATGAGGCAGAGAAGGACCGTGGGCAGATGCGTGGCCCACCTGCCTCTGTGTCCTCCTGCCTGAAGCCAGCCTGGCCCGGAGGTTGAGGAGACAGTAGCGGGTTGATGGGGAACAGCTAAGGGACCGCAGTCTGCACAGTGGGCCACGCCTGACGTGAGACCAGGCTCCTGCACTGGATTCCGGGTGGAATCTCAGGGGAGAGCCACGCCCACAGCAGGAGGAGCGCGTGGGAGCCAGTGCAGTCCAGGGCACCGACCGTGTCGCCTCTCATCTCACGCCGGCTCTGCGTCGGACCTGCCTCTCGAGGACCAGGCTGTATAAGCCAAGTGGGAATACGAGGAGACGCCACTGTGTTCATCTGGAATGTTCTGTCAAAGGGGAAAGGAAGCAGTGAATCACACACTTGCTCAAAAAGCTTCTTCCTGAAAGCAGACCCATCACCTCCACTCAGAGGGCACTGGTCGGCCCGGCCGTGGGTCAGGGGTCGCACTCCCCCACGGCCTGGGGCGTGGAGAAGCGGCGAGAATTCGCAGCTGGGGCTCCGAAGCTTCCAGAAGCCCATGCAGGCAGCATTGCTTTGCACCTGCTGTCCGCCGAGCACCTGTCCTGGGCAGAGGGGGCAGATGGCGGTGACGGGCAGCGCCCTGATCTCCGGGATCTGATGCCCCAGCAGCCCCCTGTGTCTGTTGTGGTGCCGAGTCTGTTTCAGGGACTGGAATGTTCCCTCAGTCAGATGAAGCCACGGGGCCCCTGGCGGGTGGGGCACTTCCCGTCTTACACTGACTCACCTGGTATGTCCCAGCTGGGACACAGCCGGTCTCATCTTCAGGGAGACGATCCCACGGTGTGACCGCTACCGACAGAGGCTGGACAGAGAGGTTGGGGGGGATCCTGTGTTTCACGTTGGAGCCCTAAAAATGCCTAGCCCTTTGGCCGCTTTGTGTTAGTTAGGACTTTCGGTCTAAATGGGAGCAAAGCCGACCCAAACTGGTGCGAGCCCAAAGGGACTTACTTACCTTTAGGAGCAGACGAGGAGCCAGTAGGTCCAGCTCCAGGCACAGCTGGACTCGGGGGCTCCAACTGCGTCCCCAGGGACCGGCTCCTCCCCATCTGGCTTCTCCCCTTCTATCAGCGCTCTGATGGGACTGACTTTCCTCCTGGTGGCAATGTGGCTGCAGCGTCACCGAGCCTCAGAGCCTCCCACGTGGAACCAGGGAAAGGGAGAACTCTTTCTCCAAGACTTCCTTTGAATCCCTGTGATGGGACCTTCCCTCCACATGTGACCCCGCCATTGCCACCAAGCCATCCTCTCGGCCAGGAGTGGCCTCTGCCAGGCATGGCCCAGCGGGGCACGGGAGCAGGCTGGCCAGCAGGGACCGAGGGCAGGAGGTGGGCAGATCCCAAGGTGAAACCCTGAGACTGATGGCAACGAGGGGACGGGCATGCTGGGGAGTCGAAGGACCCATATGTGCCTGTTATTTCATCCGTGTCCTTGTGTTCTCATGTCGTGGCCAGGTCAGGAGAGCGCCATTGGAAGCCGTGCGGTGATCCAGGACTACATCCGGCCCCTCCCGCTCCCTGCTGACAAGCCAGAGCCTCTGTCCGTCAGGCCCACCTTTCTGTCGAGATCTGCCAGCCCAAGATGCAGATTTGAATCAGATGTGAGTTCTGGCCTGGCATGCGTGCGGCTGGTGGGAACACGAAGGTCCTCCGCCTTCTCCCTCCCATAGATCCCCATATCTAGTCTTCACTGTCCCTCATGTCACCGCCTCCATGCAGTCTTCCCGGATGTCTCGGCCTCAGAGCCCGAGGTGCCGTCCGATGGGCGAGGGTGGTGGGCGGTGTCTGTCTCCCTCCCAGGGCTGAGCCCCTGTGAGCTGCGGACAGGGGTCAGTGTCTGTCTCCGTGTCTTCACAGATGCCCGGCAGGGCCTGGCACACATGCCTGGTCCGCCCAGCGAGTCCCACACCCTACGTCGGGAAAGGCCCCACCTCCGGTCCACTCCTGGCGTGGGGAGACGCGTCCTTTATAAACATCCTTCCCTGTGACCGGGGAGCTGTGTCGTGTCGGGGCTGGTGTCTCACGTGAGCGCCGCCATCTGGGGCAGGAAGGCTCGCGGAGCTGGAAGGGTTTCCCTTGTGCTCCGGGCACGAAGCGTAACCTGAACGTCGTCTGTGTCTTTGACAGATGGATAATGAACGGAATTCCAATACAGCCAAGCAGAGGTACTCGGGGAAGGTCCACTTGTGTGTCGCTCGCTACAGGTAAGCGCAAAGCTCCTCTCTGCACCCCTGGGTGTCGGTGGGTGTGGGCGCTGGGGCCGAGGAGGCCGTGGGTCTGGGAGCGCTCCTCCGGCCCCCAGGCACCTGCTCAGCCAGGCTTGGGAGGATGACGGTCTGCTGTCCGTTCGAGGGAAGAGTGTGGAGAGTCCGTCTTGTTCCCAGGACGGCCGCTGCGAGTTAGCACAACATGGGCAGCTTAGAACAGCCAACATGCGCTCTCTCCGGGCGCTGGAGGCAGGAAGTGCGAAATCGGGGTGTGAGCCAGGCCGTGCTTGTGGGGGGCTCTTGCAGCTCCCGTGGCCCCAGGCGTCCCTCGGTGATGCGGGCATCGCTGCCGCCTCTGCCTGTCTTCTCGTGGCTGGTGTCTCTGCGTGTGGCCACTTCCTCTCTGACTCTGTAAGCACACCAGTCACCGGACTGGGGCCCACCTGACCCCAGCGCGACCCCGTCTTAACGCGATCACATCTGCAAAGATCCCATTTCCCAACAAGACCACGTTCCCAGTCCTGGGGGCTGGGACGTGAGCGTAGATTTTTGGGGGGACAGTTCAGCCCGTGGCAGGCGGCAAGCTGAAACTCAGAGGGGTTGCTTTTGTCCAGAGCCCCTGGTCTCTGCCGTCCTGGGGCCCTCGCTTCTGTGGAAGCCGTGGTTCCAGCGCCTCATTCATCTCCCGCGGGGCCTGCGGTGTCCACGCTCAGTGAGCACGCACGAGCCGTCGGGTCCGCGTGACTCGGAGGCGGGCGCAGAGCAGCTGTCTCCCCACCACTTGGCTAGCTGCTTCGAGCGACGTCACGCCGGACTCCGGATGCTGCTGGAGGAGCAGACGCTCACGAGTTAGATGCAAACATGCAGACACGAAGCCGTTCCTGTCTCCTCTTCCTTATGCTCAACCGAGACCCGGCCTCTCATCCCAGATGCCCCGGTCCGCGTGTGGTGGGTGCGGATGCCACCCTCAGCCGGCCTCAGGCTTCCTGCAGGCAGAGCGACCTGGGTCTCAGCCAGGCCGTGTACCCTCCACACCCTTTGTTTGCTCCAGCGAGAGCCATTTGTTGTAGCTATTATGCTGATTAGCAGATTATTTTCTGATTAGTGATCTGTTCATTTTGCCAGTGAAAACGCACTTCTGCTCAGATAACAGAAGCGTTTGGAGTAGCTCCTACCAGCCACAGGCTTCTCCGTTAGGAATCCAGCTGGCCCCGGGGGGCCAGAGTGCACCACGTTCCCCTCGTCCCATTCCTCGTTGGTGCTGTTGACATTTTCCTGGTGATGCTTTTACGCCTGTGTGTTTCCAGCACCCTGCCAAAACCCCCAAACCACATCCAACTGTGACTCGCACGGAATGCCAGACCCGGAGAGAACGCTGCAGATCCAAGTTCTCTAAATACCCTTAGAATCCCCGACGGGGCAGTTCTGAAGGGAAAGGCGGGAGTTTGGGGAGCCTCTCGGGGGCCAAACACCCACATTATTCAACCAGCCGCCGGGAAGAAGTTTCCCCAAACTTAAAACAGGAGAAGCCCTGCCCTGGACGCCATTTCCCGTGACAGCAGGTGCACTCACCTCCCGCTGACGGCCGCCCGCTCATCCCCACATCTCCTGCCCACTCCTCAGCCTCCCGCCCAGAACCCTCGTCCCTCTGTTCAAACAGCTTTGCTGAGATGTCACTTGCTCATGTGGGACACAGTCACGGTGTAAAGTGCGCCGTGTCCCAGATGCTCGCCACCGTCACCAGCGCCTCGCCCTGCGGCTGTGCCCCTGCCCTGCTCTGAAAGCTGCTGTGCTCTCTGTGTCTATGGGTTTCATGTTGCAGACGTTCCCCCCCTGGGTTCCTGCCCTCAGCACAGTTCCACCGGCTCCTGGGTGCCATGCCAGCATTGGGCCTTCCCTCCCTTCTGTCTGCGGATCAGGGGGCACGGGCTGCTTTATCCGTCCGGCCCCCGTGTACTCCTTCCGTGTCCCGTCTCCTACCTGGGGTGGGTTCTCCATCTGCATGTGACAGCGGCCACCCCCACCCCCTGAGCTCGGGAATTCAATGAGACACCCAGAACTGACCCTTGCCCTCCCTTCTCCCCACGTCAGCCCCCACCTGCGGACCTGACTCAGTGAGTGTGTCCCCCTCCGCTTGTCCTGACCCACAAAGCGTTCAGCCCCCAGCCCCTTACTCTTGGTGTCCAGGCAAAGCCCAGCTTTATCTCCTCCTGAGCCACTCCCTGATCCAACGTCCTCACCCCACCTCCTCTGCCAGCCCCCATGCACAGGGCACCCCGAGGGTCTCTACAAAATGCAGGCGTGCTCGAGTCACGCCCTACCTTAAAACTCCTGATACCTCCCAGCTTCGGAGATCAAGTCCACACCAACGGGGAGCCTGCCAGTGCTCATCCTCAATGCTCCTGCATTCACTTCCAGCCAGGCTGGCTCCCAGCTCCAGGGAGGGACTCTGCCCCCTGCTCCAGGGCCTTTGCACATGCCATCCCCTTGCCAGACTGTTGTCCCACTTCCTCCAGCCCCTGGGCTTTCACAGTAAACACCCTGCTGTGTTTGCTCCTGGTGCACACGGTCCCCGGCCCTTACTGACTTCCTAAAACCGCCAGCCTGTAGCACAGAATTCCTAGAGCCCGGGACCTGGACAGGGAGTGGCAGAGCGACTCGGTGCCGTGAAATCCACACAGGACAGGGATCGGGGTGGGGGGGGCTGACTCTGGTTCCACCCCTGCCACGTAGGGAGCTTGTGACTTTGGGGAGCGCCTCGTACCTGTCCTGTGATTAAAATTGGGAGAAGTAACACCTTCTCTGCTTTCCTCGCTGAGCACGTAAAACACGTCCCTGCCTGTGTTGGTGAGGCTCCCAGTGCTGTTGGCGTGTGAGCCGTCAGAGTGTCGTTACTATACCTTTACGGGACGCGGCTGTCATCTTTGACTACCAGGAATGCGGTTTTACTTTTCTTATTGGGGCCTTTCTGTTCATTTAAAAATCCAAAATCAGAAAATCCAAAATTCACTACCCATATATTTTGTTTGCACATTGGGCATAACTGTAAGAAAAAATATTCACCCCAATATTTTGAGGACTTGAGAGTGTGGGCACTTTCACACCCTGAGGTGGAGAGGGGCCTCCATTTTCTTGAAGGACATTTTGGCTGTAGGCATCCTGGACATTAAAAGTATCCATGCCTCTGAGCAAACAAATACGCTTCCTGGGGATTTATCTTTAGGAAGAAAGCCAGGAAGTGTGCCAGGATATGGTTAGAAGGGTATCTGCTGCAAGGCTGATCACGTGACCCCCAGGTTAGAAGCAACGTCAACGCCCGACGTTGGGACTTTGGTTAAGCGGAGTGTGTCAGTTGTTCGGTGAAACATTCCTCAACCGTTAAGTTAGGAAGGACGCGAGGGAATGTTTCATGAGGCGGAGGGAGGGTCACGCTCTACGGGAAAGTGAAAAATTAGCAGGTTACCAGAAGGCCTATGCAGTAGGATTCTACTGTGCTAAACAGTCCCTACAGGAAGTCATAGGGTGGGGGCTCTTTCTCGCTTATAATCTGAGGGCGTACAGCTGCGGTAGACGTGACAGGTAGGGGCAGAAATGCCAGAACCGCCAAAACGTCCTCCAGCGCACAGACCACATGTGCGCCGTCTTGTTCCGGATCCACGGGGCTGAGCGGGCGTGCAGGTGCAGGCGGGGGGGCAGGTGCCCGCCAGCCCTCGGCAGGAGGCGCCCCGTCGGCCTCCACGCGGAACGTCTACTCAAGAGTGTCCTTCCTCCTCCAGTTACAACCCCTTCGATGGGCCCAACGAGAACCCCGAGGCAGAGCTGCCCCTCACGGCAGGGAAGTACCTCTATGTCTACGGGGACATGGACGAGGACGGCTTCTATGAAGGTCTGTGGGGAGGTGCGGGCGGTGGGTGTGCCGGGCCTGCTCCACCCGCCCGACTAGCTTGCCCGGGGCCCTGACAGACGGGCCAGGCTCCTGGTTACTCCTGACCCCCGCCCTTCTGACGACAGAGGGGTGTCCTGGCCCCAGCAGACCTCGGACACTCCCTGCAGGGCTCCCAGGCAGCTGCTGCCCACCCCCCGGGCTGAGGACTCTCCTGTCCCAGAGGGGACCCCCTGCCTCTCCCGTCTCACTGCCCCAGCAGCCCGGGCTCCCCCAGCTGACCTCCTCTCCAGCAGGACGTGTGGTGGCCTCGCTGGCTCAGGGCAATCCCACTGACCTCTAGGCTCCGTTCTTGTCTGGCCCACCTCCTGCCGGATCCCTCCCCCGGTTTGAAATCGGAAAATGTGAACTCCTCCTTCCAGGACGCGTCACCTCCATCCCCTGCTAGCCTGAGGACAAGCTTGGGGACAGCGGCTGCAGCTTCACAAGCTCAGTTGCCCTGTACGAATGGAGAGGTCTTGGTCTCTTCCCGTGGTCGCCCTCGAGCAGAAGGGCTGGTTCTTGCAAACCCAGCACGTTTCTCTGTCAGGCCCCCATGGAGCTTTCTTGGGGCTGAGAGATGCTCTTGTGCTGGTATTTACTTGCTGGACGTGAGGTCCGGTGGCCTCTGGTGATTTGATGAATGGCAGCGCAGCCCGTGGGCTGGGTCGCTCGCCGGTAGCTGCCAGGCAGATGGTAGCAGAACTGTGGGCAGTCCACCCAAGAAATCCTCCCGACTGGCAACGGCACGGCCTTATCTTCACGTAAATTCACACCATGGTCGCTGGTTTTCACACCAGCATAGAAACATGTGCCCGTGGTATCCACCGGAGAACCCTGGTTGGAAATCTCTAGAATACTCACACTGGGCATCGTGCCCACATTTACTTTCCAGAAGCCTGATTCAGACGGGGCTGCAAAGCTCAGGGGCCCACTGTCCATGCGTCAGCGGGAAGCTTCCCTTTGGATAGAACAGATAGACTGTGTCCCCACCTCTGGGTCAGCCAAGGGGACACGTGGTGCGGTGCGTGGTGGGCCTTGGTTATCCCCCTCACCTCCCCTTATGGGAGCGTGCTGGAGGCGAGCAAGGGTGGACCGTTTCAAGACCCTCCAGACGACCAGGAGCAGAGTCAGGGTCCCCATTTATTCTGGGAGAATCCAGGGCTCATTAAATGGTCACATGTCCTCCTTGAGGTCCATCACACATCCCCCGAGGTGGGGGCCCCCAGTGTCAGCACCCCCCAGCCTCCTGGGTGCTGGACCTCCAACCACACCCTACCAGGTCAGGGGGGGGATCCCTGTCCTGCTGGTGTCGGAAGATCATCCAGACTGTGTCATCTTGGAGGCTCCTCAAAACAGTTCTCGGTTTTTCAGGCCCCAGTCGCTAATTGGCTTTGAGCCCAACTAAAAAGAGAACATTTCACAAAATAAGAATGGGTTCTCCCCATGGCCACCCGTCGCCACGAGAGTGAGCTTGATGACATTTTCTGACACTCGACCTACAGGTGGTCTGGCACCATGTGGACAGTCTCTGTGTCACAGCTGCTGTCACGCTGGGGACCTCATTAGGACGTACACGGTGCTTTGCAAGGGGAAAGGTCACCTTTTAGTTCCTATTCGCATGATCACCCCAGCAAAGATAATAGGAAGATGGTTATGTTTTTACCTCCAAACCCCTCCTGTCATGCATGTTTGCTGGTCTGTCTAGGACGTTTACGGGGCACCTACTGTGTGCCAGGTGTCCCAGGATGGTTCATGGGATGAACAGAAAGAGGTCCCTGCTCTCATGGGGTGTTAGCCCCGTTGGGAGAGTTTCTCAGTGTCTCTGTGCAGGTAACCGAACACGGTAGTGTCGGCTCATGATAAGCATGAAGGAGGAGGCTGCCCTGCCTGATGGTTTTGGGGGTAGCAGGTGGCAAGTTGTGGGTGCAGGGTCCTGAGGAGGGGACATTCGGGCAGACTCCTGTAAAGACCTGTGGAATCCGCTGTGGTCCCATTGCTCTACTGGATGGCCCCACTGGGGAGCTGTGCAGACCATGTGGTGGGACCTTGGGGGCCCTGTTGAGGTGGTCAGGTGACCTCACTGTCCTTGTACCAACAGGTGAGCTCCTGGATGGGCAGAGGGGCCTGGTGCCCTCCAACTTCGTGGATTTTGTCCAGGACAACGAGTCTCGACTGGCAAGTACGCTGGGGAACGAACAGGACCAGAATCTCATCAACCATGCCAGCCTCGGCTTGGAGGGGGAGAACATTCTGGACCTCCACGCCCCCGCTCACATAGACACCGGCATCACGGACAATGGTGCGGGGACGCTGGGTGTGAACATCGACGAGATCGGAGAAGACATCGTGCCTTACCCTAGAAAAATCACCCTCATCAAACAACTCGCCCGAAGTGTCATTGTGGCCTGGGAGCCCCCCGCCGTGCCGCCGGGCTGGGGGACCGTGAGCAGCTACAACGTGCTTGTGGACCAGGAGACACGCGTGAGCCTCACGCTGGGGAGCAGAACCAAGGCCCTCATCGAGAAGCTCAACACGGCGGCCTGCACCTACCGGATCTCCGTGCAGTGCGTCACCAGCAGGGGCAACTCGGACGAGCTGCAGTGCACACTGCTGGTGGGCAAGGACGTGGTGGTGGCCCCCTCCCACCTGAGGGTGGACAACATCACGCAGATCTCCGCCCAGCTCTCCTGGCAGCCCACCAACAGCAACTACAGCCACGTCATCTTCCTCAACGAGGAGGAGCTGGACGTGGTCAAGGCTGCCGGGTACAAGTACCAGTTCTTTAACCTCAGGCCCAACGCGGCCTACAAGGTGAGGGTCCTGGCCAAGCCCCACCAGATGCCATGGCAGCTGCCCCTGGAGCAGCGGGAGAAGAAGGAGGCCTTCGTGGAATTCTCCACGTTGCCTGCAGGTGAGCCCCGTCCTCCTGTGGGGCCCCCGAGGGAGAGGGGAGGGCTGGGGCGAGAGGGGGCAGGCAGGGAAGACAGCACCCGGCCAGCACTGTTCTGGAAAACCCCGCGGGTCAGCAGGAAGCACGGCGTGTGTGTGTGCAGGGGTGGGGGGGATGCGTGGATTTTGTTTAGGGACCGTGTTTTTGAAGATACTTCTCACACTGGCGTCTGCAAGAGGCCCACCCTGGAAAAGACAGGAGGCGGTGAGGCCACCCGCAGGGGCACGAGAGGACGTCTCCCCCACAGCGTCCCTCCCACACGTGTGCCCATTGAATGGAACAGTGAACCAAGTGCCTACACTCCTTCAAAATTGTTCTTTCTCTCATCTTAATCACACATGCGGACGAATTTGTGTAGACGTGAAATTCCATTGCAGACACTCTCCTGGGTTCGGGGCGTATCTGCTGCGTAAGATCATAGGAAATCGTGAAGAGGGGATCGGGTGCACAAGCCTGCAGCCTCTGCCCATCTCCGAGCCACCAGGGTCCCAGTGCTCCACCTCCAGAAATTTCCGTGGTGCTGGTCTTTGCTGCACCTTCCAACAGGCCAGCTGTGCCCAGGCGGGAACCCAGACACCTGGGGCAAGAGCACCCTTCTTGGAGCAAAGAAGGTCATTTTTGCAAGAATGTTTGAGGGCATAATTTGTTTCCTTTAGAGCCTCTCTTCGTCCTCTGTTAACTCACGAGATCCCCTGGGAATGCCTGTGTGTGCAGCCTCCCTGTTGGACTTCCCTCTGCGCTTAACTAACCCGGCCCCGCCCAACCTCATTTGTCGGGTCCTTTTTCCAAACAATTCGTTTCTTCTCCAGGAGCATTTTACCAGCTGCCTGAAGTCTTCCATCTAACACAAGGTGGGCTTCTCAATTCGTGACATAGTCACTTCTATTTCACTGTGTTCTCCAGCATTTGTAAAACCCATAATCAACTACCGTCTGACCTACAAAGCAGGAAGGTCACGGGCAGGTGGGGCAGACGTGGCCTCAGGGGTGTTTGAGTAGGAATGGATCTGTAAAGGGTCAGCGCACTTGTCTTCTGTGATGACTCGATTTCCTGGCTGGCCACAGCGTCAACCATGAATACTGGGGTAAGGAAGACCCCTCTTTGCCCTGCTACCTACGACACAGTCACGTGGTCAGTGCTGGGGGGTCAAGAAATGAGAAACACCAGGCACCGGGCTGGTGGGGGGGCTCAGGAGAGATGAGGAGCACATGCATTAGGACTGCTGGGACGGGCTTCCAGAGAAGCTCACAGTGAGACGGAGAGGGTGGGGTCCAGGTGTGAGCACAGGGCACGTCCCAAAGGTCAGCTCCCCATCCCCGACATCCTGGTCCATGCGCGCGGCCCGAGCACAGTGCACAGTGCACAGTCGCTCCTCACGGCTCCGGGGGCTGGAAGTCCGAGACCGAGGCGCCGCAGAGTCCAGGTCTGGGGAGGCTCCGCGTCCTGGTTCACAGGAGGCGTCTTCTCCTGTGTCCTTGCAGGGTAGAGGAGGGGAGGGACGCCCATGGAGCCTCCTTCATAAGGTCGCTGACGCCCCTCTGGGAGCGCCACAGTCATGGCCCCCGCTCCTCCCAGAATCTTCACCTCCTGACACCAGAACTGTGGAGTTAGGGTTTCAGCATGAATTCTGGGGGGGGGGGACGCAACATTCCGTCCACAGCAGACTATGTTCTGACCGGTGTGTGCAGTGAGTGGGAGGTCTGTGGAGGTCCTGCCCTGCATGGGAGGAAAGGGGTGCTCCTAGACCAGCATGTTCTGAACTCACGTCAGGTATGACTTGTACCGAGCACCCCCACACGTCGGACACAAGAGCCATCCCCCCGCTGGTCAGCATCTCTGGGCCCACGAGGGGAGCTGGGCTGGAGCTGGCAGAACAGCGGTTCCAAGTCTTCCCTCACCCACAAAACCCTGTCCCTCGACTGTGATTTCACTTTATGTGGAAGCGAGGATCGAGGAAAATCCCAGACTGGTTTCAGTTCTTGACCGTTGCCCTTCAGAATAACGAGGACTGATAGCTTAAGCAGAGTCCCTTGTTGCTGATCCAAGTGCCAGAGCCAGGTGGTCAAGGGAACACTGGTGACTCTGAGAGAACTAATGGGGTTTCTGAACACTTGCATTAGCTCCAGGATGCAACGCTACCCCTCAGAGAACTCTGGTCTGGATAGGGCAACCCATTCAGTGGAAAGGCTGGCACATGATGAATTCCAGAGTCCCCCCTGTATAAGAAGCCACTCACCCCCAAGGAGACAGGTCTGGTGGACCCTCAGCAAGCTGATACTAGAGACAGGACATCACAGGTGGGATCCCAAGGTCACAGAGCTGCATGTTCCGGGGACAGCTGTCAGCAGAGGGGTGGACAATGTGTGTGCTTTAGGGGGACACTGGCCATGTAAATTGTTGGGGGCAGGAAATGTAGTGTTTGCAGTGGTAGCCATTGTGCTACCTAAATTCTAGGTGTGGAATTTAAAGCTGGTATTCAGAGGTAGATTTCGGGTCAGAATTTAAGATTAAGGTTTGCAACACTGCATACAGCATCTTCTGAAAAGGACTTCTCAAAAGGGCCTGGGCAAACAAGGCACATCATTCCCAGCTGGCAGCCCCAGGATCCATTGTCCCTGCAGAGGCCAGGCTTGCCCACTGGAGGTAATCAGACTTCCTCCCTCCAGCCTGGGCTAAGCATTGCCCTGTGCATCCCCCACCCTCCCAGTGTCTGGTGACCTGGATACTTGAGTGAAGACAGAGGGGCTAGAATTTCTCCTGAGTATACTGTCCCCCTGCCTGATGGGGCTTTCTTGGCATTTGCAGCCCCCATGATTCAAGGCAGATCATGACCAGAAGCCTGTGTGCAGAGCTCCCAGTGGCTGCAGGAAGGGCAAGCTCCAGAGACCTATTAATAGAATTCTTCAAATCTTCATACCCTTACTGGGTTTTGTCTCTCTAGTTATTGAGAATTATTATCTATATGTTTATTCTTCCTCTTCAGTTTTCTCATTTTTGCTTTATATATTGTGAAGCTCCATTATTAGGTGCATAAACATTTAAATTGTTAGTTCTTCTTGGTAAATTGACCCCTTTCTCATAATGAAATGTCCCTATTTGTCTCTGGTATTATTTCTTGTCTTGAAGTCTGTTTTGTCTGATAGTCATATGACCACACGCTTTTTCATGCTGAGTGTTTACATGTTATATCTTTTTCTAACCTTTCAAATTCTTTGTATCTTTATTTTCAGTAGGTCTCTTGTGAATAGTCTATAATTGGATCTTGGTGTTCCAGCAATCTGACAATCTCTGCCTTTTAATTGGAATCTTTAGTTCCTTTACTTTTAGTACAATTACTGATATGACTTGGTTTAAGTCTGTCATATGCTTTTTGTCATTTGTCCTGTTTCTTTCTCTGTTTATCTTTCCCTGCCTTTCTGGGAGGAAGGGGGAGGAAGGGGTCAACTAAGTGTATTTTTCTATTCCATTTCCTTCTCTATTGACCTTTTTTTTGGCTATAACTCTTTGTATTCTTGTTTTAGAGAATGCTGTAGGGAGTAACACGTGCATATTTAACTTATTAAAACTTAGCTTACAAGGGTGCCTGGGTGGCTCTGTTGGTTAAGCATCTGCCTGTGGCTCATGTCATGATCCCAGGGTCCTGGGATCGAGCCCCATGTAGGGCTCCCTGCTCAGTGGCGTGACTGCTTCTCCCTCTCCTCCCCACTCATGCTCACTCTCGCTATCTCTGTAACTATCTCTATCTCTCTGTCTCTGTCAAATAAATAAATAAATAAAATCTTTTTAAAAATTATGTTACATTAATAACAATGTATTTATAAGGGAAGAATAGTACCAAGGTATAATTTCATTTATGTTCCTTCATTTTTACTACTGTTTTTATGTATTTTACTTATATATGTTGTAAACCCCTCAATACACTGTTATTATTTTGCTTTAATTAATTGCTTTTGAAGAATTTGACAAAAAAAGTCTTACATTTCCCAATATATCTACAATTTTCACCAGTTTTTATCCCTTTTTGTAGGTCCATGTTCCCACCTGGTATGATTTCCTTTTAGTGCTGAAGAATTTCCTTTAGCATCTCTTTCAGTATCTTTTTGGTCATCTTTAAAAAAAAAAACTCTCATTATTTCACCCTTATTAAAAATATTTTTTCTGTGTGGACACCTGGCTGGCTCAGTTGGAGGAGTGTGCAACTCTTGATCTTGGGGTCATGAGTTTGAGCCCCATGTTGGATGCAGAGATTAGTTAAATAAGTAAAACTTTAAAAATATTTTTTCTCTGAGTATAGAATTCTAGACTTTCTTTTATTGTAGGACTATGCAAATCTTATTCCCTTTCATCTTGGCCTTCCCTATTTGTCAGCTCTCTTTCCTGTTGTCCCCTTCATTCTCTGACTCCTTTCAAGGTTTTCTCTTTGTCTTTGATGGTCAGTAATGTGACTCTAATATGCCTATGCTTACTTTTACATCTTATCTTTTTTGAAATTTACTGATATTCCTCAATCTAAGGGTGGTAGTGGTGGTAGTTTTTCTTCAAATTTCAAACTTTATATCTGTACAGATTTTTTTCTATTTTATTGTTCCCTTCTGAGACTCTAATTATACATAAGTCAGATTGCTTGCTGTTGTCAGACAGATTTATGAACTCCTGTTTACTTTTTTTAGATCATTTTCCTCATTGTGTTTCAGTTAGGATAATTTCTATTACTCTGTCTTCAAGTTTATTTGTTCTCTCTTTTGCAGTGTCCAGTCTGCTATAAAGACCATTAAATGAAATTTTTATTTTAAACATTGTAGTTTTCAATTCTAGGATTTTCACTTGGTTCTTTTTTTTTTTTAATTTTCTTATCACTCTTGGAATTCCCATCTCTTCACCTGCCACATTTATCTTTACCTGTACATTCTTTAACCTACTTGTAATAATTATTTTAAAGTCTTTGCTAATTCCAACATCTGGGTCATCTATGGGCCTGCTTCCACTGACTATTTTTCCTCTTGATTATGTATCATATGTTCTCATTTCTTTCCACATCTGGTGACTTTCATTGTGTGTTGGACATTGTAGGTTATGCCCTGGAGAGACTCTGGATTCTGTTATCTTCCTCAGTAACAGCTGTAACAACACGTCTGCAGAGTGTTGGAGTTTATTCTAGCAGACAGTTATATTACCTGTGACATATCTGGATCCTGTAGATGCTTGTTTTAGCTTTATTTGGGTAAATATATTTCATTTTTGCCTTTAGAATGTGGCCCTTAGTCCTGATGTATGATCCCAACTTCTCTGATATGGACCTTCTGTGTCTCCAGTGGAAAGCTCAAGCTCCTCTAACTTAGAAGGACTTGAACTCCAAAGCTGTCACTAGGCAGCTACCAGAATCAGTGCTGAACTCTAGCTGTCTAGCTGTTTACTTTCCTCTATGTTGTTTGCTTTTTCTGCCTGCCCTGCAGAGGCACGATTTCGGGGTCACCGAATAGTTTGAGGGGAATGGGCACACAGAGGTTAGGGATCCTCTTCATTGGATCGTCACTCTCTGTGACCTCTCTCCTCAATTTCTATCCCATCTGCCATCAATGAACGCTGACTTCTAACTCCACAGTCCAGCAAGACCACTACTTTCTGCCTGGACTTCATCTCTCATACAAGTGAGCTGGGCAGTGTCCTAAGGGAGAATAAAAAGGAATTTGGTTAAGTGTAGGATTTGCTATTGTGGTTCCCTTCTTTCAAGGTGCAGATCACATGCTGTCCACGTTCTCTCTACCCCGTAGTGTAGGATGAATCACACGGGGCATGTTCACAGGAGGCTTTTTGACATGGTTCAAGGTGCTTCTTTCCACCATGAGGCACGGCTGCTTTTCTCATTGGTGGGTGTTCTTTGTCAGCAAAGGAGAGCGACCTGGCTCTGGCCAGAACCACTGATTGCTTTCATCTTACGAATGCTGCCAGGTCAAGAGGGCAGTGTTGAGGAGATACAGGGAAGTGGCGCCCCACAGTGTCTCCGAGAGCCCTGGCGGTGGTTCAGCTCTGAGTGGATGAGTGCCTCTGTGATCTGTCCCATGCTTTGCGGGGCGAGTCTGCCACAGTGACCAACCACAGGGAAGGGAGACAGACGGCACTCAAGGTTGACGCAGTTAGCAGTGCTTAGGAAGGAACAGTCCCCCTCAGAGACCGAGACCAGACTCGTCATCACTAAATCCACAGAGCCCGGTCAGACGCATCCAACTACCGACAGCCACCGAAACAAGTGGTCCCGAGAAGGACCGCGCCCTCCGAGCCGTCTTCTACTCTGCTGTAGAGGGTGGAGGTCTTAAGATCTGTTATGGGAGGGTGAGGATTCCGGTGCCTTTGGAGTCAAGTTGAAACAAATACTAATAACCTATAAGTGGCACTTACTCTGAGCCCATGCGCTGTTGTAAGCACTTTACCTACTCATTAGTTCATTTAGCCTCACAGCTCAATGAAGTTGGCCGTATCGATGATTTATTCTGTGCTCGAAGCCATGGTTTCTCAGCAGCTTTCTCATGATTAGATCTGATGCAGATATTGCTAACGGGCAGCCCTCTTCTGCCGGTGACCTGGGGACCCAGGCATGTCCACCTCGTGGTTTCACCATTTCTACTCTGTGGCTCCCGAGGTTGCCTCCAGGGGTCAGCCTTCCTAGACAACCAGAGGGGGAAGGACCTTGTAGGTTCACTTGGGGAGCCTTTGGTGGGCTAGCCTGGACACAGCACCTGTTGCTTCCGCCCACGTTCCGTCAGGAGTCAGCCACAGGCCACAGGGTCTTACTGAGAGGGAAGTTTGGAAACCGAGCACAGCTGTCTGAGCAGGAGTAAAATTGTAATAGGATGATGATGTTTTAACGAGTACGTAGCCCTTGTTGCCAGCAGGTGCTGTATTACGTCTCTTATAAATAAGGTAACTAAATATAAGACCGTTGTCCAAGGTTCCATGTCAGTAACTGGCCGATCTGGGACTTGGACCTCGGCAGGCAGGCCCCAGCATCCACTTTCTTATCTACGTCCCGTCCTGCCTCTGATTTGTTTGCATTTCTAGGATGATACAACTGGCCATCTTGGTTATATGGCAAAGGCCTCAGATCCAGTAGTAGCCAAGTCAGTGCTGAGCGGGTGAGTGGATGGGGGAATCATGAAGGAAAGGACCCCTGTTCTTTGAGTCAGACTCTAAACACACCTTTCTTTGGCAACATGTCACCTTTAAATTAACTATCCAGGCAGAATTTCACTTCTGAGCCAGGTGGCGAAGACGTTTTGAAGACCTTTATCACAGCATGTTATTAAGAGTGGAGTCGTATGTGCCTTTGCAAATGGGCTACGGGGAAGTGTGGGTGTGGGTCCTGCTTCCAACACTGAGTAGCTGAGTGACTCCCACTGAACCTTGATTTCCTCATGTGCAATGTGGGGGCGCGCTGGGATCACGGGCCTGTGTGAGGATCCCGTGGTGCAAAGTATACAGCGAGGAGAAGCATGGCACGCAGAGAATCCTCGGTAGACAGCTGGGGCCCTTCCCCCCAGAAATGCATACCTTGGGGGACCTGTACCAAGGTCGTGCAGTATGTAGGGCTCAGAGCCTTCCTCCTGGAAGTTATAAATACATTCCTTTCCAAATGAAATGCCAGGTGCATTCAAACAGGAAGATGTGGGGAAGTGTGCCCAGACCTCGAGGAAAGGAAGCCACCCAGGGTGACGGGCAGCACAGGCCACCCTGCTGTCCCTGGGAGCCTCCAGCATGACCACAGGCACGGCCACAGCCTCCATGGGGCTTGAACTGGCTGCTCACGACCCAGCTGGCTCATTCAGACTGGTGACGGCACAATGGAAGCGTTCGCCGGTGCAGCTGGAAAGCCTCCGTGCGGGGCCGGACTCTCAGGGCCAGATGCTGTCCTCAGACCTGTCTCTTGTCACTTGGCTCTGTCCCCTCCCCCAGGGTGGGAAGATGGGTGACATGCGGTCCACGCCTACCTTCTCTCAAGTCCATGAACAGAGAGAGGGAGGAAAGGGGGAAGCAGCAAGGAGGGGAGAAGGGAGGGAGGGATCTCTCCTCTGCCAAACGCTGGGCTCTCCTTGGTGTGTCCTGAGCCAATCGTGCTGCGCTCGCGGACTGGGAACAGGGCGCAGGTGGTCCCAGAGGGTGGATGAACGCCCAGGTGAGCGGCGGGGCCGCAGTGCATGCGAGGAGCTGCTGTCCTCCTGCTGCTCTGTCCTCCCCTGTGCGGTCTCGCCTCTGGCCCTGGCGACTTGACCCAGAGCGCACCTTCCAGGTGAGAGCAGTGAGCTTCGAAGCCGCTCACCTGCCAGAGGGCCAGGCCCTGAAAGCGCTGCCTTCTGTGCCCCCAGGCCCTCCGGCACCCCCACAAGATGTCACCGTCCATGCTGGGGCCACCCCAGCTACCGTCCAGGTCTCCTGGAAGCCGCCTGCCCTGACGACCACGGGGCTGTCCAACGGGGCCAACGTATCTGGCTACGGCGTGTATGCAAAAGGGCAGAGGGTGAGTTCTAGTTGGGGGGGGTCACATGGGGACTGGCCCACACCTGCTCCTGGAGATGTGAGCAGGGAGTAGGAGGGCATCCCTCTCTTCCCTCTCTCCACCCCCAAGATCCACCAGCACATCCTGAACAGCACCTGCAGTGGCCCCTAGGGCCCCCACCCCAGCAGAACACTGACGGCCCCCTTCTCTCCTGCAGCTCCTCCTTTCCAGAATTCCCTCTGCCTACCTCCCATGCCAACTGCTGCCCTGCCCTGGGTGGCTCCTCTTCTCCCCTCAGTACTGCTAACTCTCAACCCCACAAAATCAGCCCCCCTCAGTGGATGACGGGCTCACAAACTCCACCAACTGTTGTTGAAAAGACGGTACCATCAGCCAAAGGGGAGGGGGGACATCTGCACATCAACACACAGCTGTCCTGGCTCCCAGAAACCGTGCATCCTTGATGCCTGCTGTAGGGACCCCGTATCAGCCCCAGCCTCGTCCCGGACACGACACACACCCAGTGGGGAGACTTGAGGAATCTTCTGTCCATCCTCTCACTCCCCTCCTGTTCCCCCAGAGGAGCCAGGCTGACACATCAGATGCAAGTGCCTATCTGAGCTCCTCCCACCTGGTCCTTGAGAGCGGCCACCTGCAGAGGCCTGCTCCCTCTGCTCCCCTCCTCCCCCAGGACGCGCTGTGCTCCCAGGACCCTCTGTGCTCCCCCTTCTCCCCCAGAACTCCCCTCTGCTCCCCCTCCTCCTCCCCCAGAATCCCCCTCTGCCCCTCTCCTCCTCCCCCAGGACTCCCCTGCGCTCCCCCTCCGTGGGGAAGCCCACAGCCAGGCTATGCCCATGCAGAAGTGTGTCTTTGCTCTACGACAGCAGGATTTTTGGCCCCTGCCTGGCCCCTTCTCCCCTCATCCAGCTTTGGCAGTTTATACCTAGTTTCTGATGCCGCTGAAGCCCAGGCATCTATACCTGTTTGGTTCTGGACACAGAAGGAAAGGCGTGGCCCTCGCTGGTGCCCAGGAACCTCCAACAGCTGCATGGGGGGTGGGATCTGTGGAAGTCCCTGGCCTGCTCCCCTCTCTGAGGCTGTCCAGGCTGGGCACGCAGTTGAGCTGGGCATGGATAGGGCCCCAGTCCCTGGGCACGGGATGCTGTCTGGCAGCTGGCCCCCACCCGATAGGGTACAGGGGGAGAAGCTGAGGGCAGGTGGGCCTCCTGTGACAGGCATTGTCTGTGTGCAGGTGGCTGAGGTGATCTCCCCCGTGGCGGACAGCATAGCTGTGGAGCTCGTGCGGCTGCGGAGCCTGGAAGCCAAGGGTGTGACCGTGCGGACCCTCTCTGCCCAGGGCGAGTCCACGGACTCCGCCACTGCTGCCATTCCCCCCGACCTCCTGGTGCCTCCAACCCCCCACCCGAGAACTGCTCCCACACCGAAGCCCTTAGCCGGAGCCCCTGATACCAAAGATGAACACCTGGGTCCCCACGTGGCCATGGACGGGGCCTGGGAGCAGAGTGGGGCCCCGGCCCCAGCCCACGGGCACATGCTGGAGCCGCCCAGCCTGCAGGGCTCGGGCCCAGGGAGGCGGTCCCCCTCGCCCAGCCGGATCCTCCCGCAGCCACAGGGCACCCCGGTTTCCACGTCCGTCGCCAAGGCCATGGCCCGGGAAGCCGCGCAGAGAGTGGCTGAGAGCAGCAGGGTAAGGCTGGGCTTCTCCTGACTGGTTCCAGTCTGTGGAGGGGGCTGCTCCAAGCGCTGGCGCCCAGGGGCTGCCTGGCCTGGGAGGGAGGGATGCCGCGTGGCCTCCCTGACCCCATGGACTGCTTTCTCGGCCAGATCCTGATGGAATCAAAAGGTGTTGTCAGTATGTGAATATGGACCCACATACCCAGAAAAAATGCATCTCTTCCAGCTGTCTGGCTCAGCTCAGACAACAGGCTGTGAGCAGCCCCCACCCAGGCTCTGGTCTGTGTTGAGGGTCTGAGAGGGGGCTTCTGGAAGTCGGCTCAGGGACCTTCTTGCTGAACGAGGCTCACGTCCTGGTTCTGCATGCTTCAGAGCCGCAGCCGTGTGCGTGCACACATGTGAATGTGTGCATGCACACACACGTGCGTGCAGGTGGACATGTTTGCACACGTGCACACAGACGTATTACATGCACATATAGACAGACGTGTGTACACACATCCCCACGTGCAGAAGTGCACATATATAAATATACTCGTGTGCCTGTTACTTGAAACTGTCCAGGCCGTGGGGACGGGAGCATCTGGGTTATGGTGGGGCCGCGTTCCAGATGAGACGGGCAGTGAGACGTGACGTAGTCAGACACGCCTATGAAGTGGTGCCCCAGCCAGGCCCGGGAGAGCAGCATCTGGAATGGGGCTAGACCCTGTGCCCATCCCCCCACCTGGGACAAAGCCCCCATCTCTGCCTCGGGTGTGTTGGTCTACCAGGGCGCCCGGCACATCTGTGTGACCTGCGGTCAGGGCTCTGGCAGAGGTGACAGAGGCGGTCAGCGTCCCTCTCGGCTCTGCCCATCCAGCTGCAGGGTCTCTCCAGGACCATGAGCCCCGGCAGTGCCCTCTCTGAGCTGCAGGTGGAGACATCCCTGCTGATGCCTGCAGGTCCCAAGGGCCGGGTCAGGGAACCTCAGGAAAGGCCCAGACCCTAAAGGTCGGAGGTGGGTGGCACAGCACATGCAGGACAGTGGGGAGGGATGCGAGGTGCAGTGACAGCTTTCAGTCCTCCCGAAACAGCAGAACCCCAGGCTTTTGTGTGAACTCCCCCAGTTGGTTCAGTATTGGCTTCAAATACTTAAAAAAACAATTAAACACTAATTTGTGACTTCCGGCAAGGGGAAGTCTTTCTAAAAATGCATGTGTATGGTGGGCCCACCCACCCTATGTTGATTCTCGTGAAGCAGGAAGCCCACCCAGGATGTTGGCGCGTGGTGCTTTCGGCCAAGCTCCGTGGGCAGGAAGCCCACCCAGGATGTTGGCGCGTGGTGCTTTCGGCCAAGCTCCGTGGGCAGGAAGGGCCTGACGGGAGCGGGCGCCCCTCTGCTCTTTGGGATGGTAGCCACACCTCCCGCAGCCCCAGGACCCCCAGGCGGGGCCCCGAGAGCAGGCTGGGGCCAGAGCCTGAGGCTGCTCGCTCCCCAGCCTGCTCACCTTATGGAAGGCACAGAGAGAGAGCAAACCCCTGAATGTCATGTGTCAAGAAAGTGTTGGTTGATCAGATCGAGAGCCAGGTGGAGAGAGAACTTTCCATCGTATCCCTGGGTTTCCTCCAGCAGAGGCAGGCAGTGGCTCTGGTAAGGGACAGGGCAGTGTGTCAGAGCCCGGCGCTGGGCCACCGGACCGGGTCTCTGCCCTCGGGGGCTCCCAGAGGGACCGGGAGGCTGGGCGAAGGAGAGGCCGAGCCCAGAAGACAGGGGGCCTGGAAGCCCCCTGCCCCTTGCCAGCCCCTCCTGACTGCTCCTTTCCTTCTCCTTCCAAGTTAGAGAAAAGGAGCATCTTCCTGGAGAGGGGCGGTGGGCAGTACACAAACTCAGATGAGGAGGACAGCTACGACTCCCCGGACATCAAGAGGAGAGGCGCCTCGGTGGACGACTTCCTGAAAGGCTCAGAGCTCGGCAAGCAGGTGAGCGTGGGAGTGGGGTCCCTGCGGGGCTCCCGTGGCCTCAGCCACAGCTACCGAGTGTGACCTCCTTTGGGGACAGTTCCAGAAGCCCAGGTGGGAGGCTCCCACCCTCCCCGACCACCCTGTGCCGGCATCTGGTCACGGGGACGATTGGGTGGCTCAGGTAAACCTACAGATGACCACCTGGTCAATTTAGGCAAAGCCACCGTTTGTTCATCCTCTTTCCTTAATCAGACAGATGTGTGTTGGGTGTCTGCCACGTGCCAGGCATCACGGGAGAGCCCGAAACGAAAGGATTGGCGTCCTCCACCCAGAGCACGAGCTGTCAGTGCCCCCTCCCAGCCAGGCCCCTACAGCAGAAGCATCCCGCCTGGCTTGTGGCTCCAGGTTCTGACCACGCGCACTCTAACGGAAGTGTTGCTGATGGTCTGGACAAGGGACGGGAAGGGCTGGAGAGTCGGGCACGAAGAGACGGCAGATAGGGGGTCACCTGATGCCCGCAGCACCCACGAGGCAGGGCGGGATCATGGCCTCGGGGGCATCAGACTCACACACTTGGGGTCACATCCTGGCCCTGCCCTGTGGGCAGCTCAGCCGTAGCTCGGCGGGCAGGTTGCCCAGCTCCTCCAGCTGGCAGGTTCTTTGCAAGATTAAAATAGTTCTACTTGCATTCATTTTAATATAAGACACAGAATGCCCAACAAATAACAACGAAGGTGATGAAGACGTTTCACCACCCGAGATACGGGAAACCTCAGGTGGGATGTTGCCAGGCTGATTCAGCTGTCCAGTGCGTCTGGGCTCTGGCGTCTGAATCTTCCACACTTTTGGCCTTCCTCTCATGGTTACAAAGTGGCTGCCATAGCTCCAATAATCACACCCATATGTGATAGCATCCCAAGAAGGAAGGAAGGGATGGATGAAAAAAGGGGCTTGCTTTTCAGGTGCTTTTCTCTTAGCTGAGGAAAACGTCTTCCAGTAGTTCTACCAGACTTGCTGCTGCTTCTCGCTGGGCAGACCGGGGCCACGTGCCCGGCGCCAAGAGAGGACTAGGATTCCTGCCAACAGCTTACCAGTGGTGTATCTGGCCAGCAATAGACCCCTCCTTCCACCCCTTGAGTTTATTCCAACGTCGTTGGGTTGGAATCCGATGAGACCGTCTACACGTGCAGGGGAGGTTCCTGGAGGCCTGGACAAGACCGCCTTAAAACCAGCCTGGTCTGGGTGTAGTTGGAGCCATTCATTGTATGTCTCCTACGCGGCCCCTGAGAGAGAGCGTTCCAGCTGGAGCTGTACCCGCCCCCCGCCCCGAGGTCGCAGAGGCTCAGGCTGAGAACCTTCCCGGTGTGCGGTTTGGGTTGTGGCAATGTTACGATTTTGCTTTAAATACTCGAGAGCGTGAAGGCCGGACACTGTGAGTGAGTGTGGCATCAGCTGCAGCCGCCGGGCATCGCGGTGCTGGCCAGGCTGTCCGTGTCTGTGTGCACACACATGTTACCACCCGCACCCTCCATCCTAAAGGATGTTGGTGTTACACCATTTCTGCCGCCCCCACGCAAGGCTCCGCGAGTAGGGGGCCCACCTCCTCCCAGACCAGCTGTTCTCCAGACCACCCAGGGTGCGTGTGTGTTAGACTATGCGATGTTTGTAAAAATCTTAAATGCCTTTATATGGCACATATACACACACTTTCCTGCCCCCCATGGCTCTCTGTTGCACACGTGCAGTGTGCCCGAGCCTGCGAGGGTCTCTGCCTGTTCCCGTCGGTCCGGAGCTAGCAGACCTGGGCTGGCCATCTCTGCCCTCCTAGCTCCCTGAGTTTGATGGGACGGGGACGTCCAGGCCTTCCTCACCACGGATGGGGGCAACTCACGTGCACGCGCATGCATAGACACGTTCGCGCACACAAGCCTGGGGCTCGCAAGCAAGCAGAGCAGGCAAACAGGGACAAGGAGAGCCTAGGTGGCCCCCACACCGCAGCCCCCACAGTGTCCCCTCTCTCGGCCCCCAGCCGCACTGCTGCCACGGAGACGAGTACCATACGGAGAGCAGCCGGGGCTCCGACCTCTCGGACATCATGGAGGAGGACGAGGAGGAGCTCTACTCTGAGATGCAGCTGGAGGACGGGGGCAGGAGGAGGCCCAGCGGCACATCCCACAACGCCCTCAAGGTCAGTGGCCCAGGGTCACCGGCTCCCACCACGCGGCCTGGAGCTCCCCTTCCCTGTCCTTCTGTCGGGGCTGTGGGTGGCTGTGGACGGCCTGGCCCTGCTGTGGGGAAACCGTGGGTTTGGGTCGGCTTATTCCTCGTTGTTGAGTTTGTGTTCGGAAACTCCCCCAACCTCCTGTCCTGCGCTCGGCCCAAAAGTGCGGGAGGAGGGGTTGGGGAGAGTCTGGTACCCTCAGGGTGCCCAGCTCTGTGCCAGGAACTGAGTGGGAAAGAACAGAACAGGGAGGCCCCCCCCCCGCCGGCCCAGCAGCTGGAGAGTAGGCCTTGGAGCCACACTAGGGGCTGGAGAGGAGTGGGGCCAGGGAAGAAGATGGGGTGGCCGGTGCTCCAGGGGGCATGGAAGCCAGGGGGGGTGGCGTGTTGGGGGCAACATGGGGTCCACACGCAGGCCCCTTCGTGGATGCCTCCCCCAGAGCCCCACATTCTCTGCTCCCACCTCCAGTGCAGCTGCTGGCGATGGGGCTCATGGGGGTCACCTTCACGGAACCTGAGCTTGAGGCCTCCAAAAGCCAAGTAGGAGACTCACTCTCGTGTGCGTGTCCACGCGCTGCCCGTGTCCTCGGGCCTTCGCTCCCACAGCGTGAGCTGCCCGCCTCTGCACCGGGCCCTGCACCAGGGTGGGAGAGCAGCGTGGCCGCCATCCTCCAGCCGTTCCCATCCTGGGGCGGAGGGGGAGACAGACAAAGGACGGCTGCTAGGACCCTTGTGGGCTTTGCAAATGAAAAAGGCCCCGGAGAGGAAAATCCCACTGGGGATAAAGCACCCCACCTCTAGGACACAGAAGCATGTATCGAATGGCGGATAGAAGGCAACCTCCCTATCTGGCTGGCAAGTCACTGCAACTTGCACAGACAAGGCTCCGATGTTGTCCCAGCAAAGGTCCCTGACAGGGCCTTGGAGACACTCGTCACCGAAGCACATGCCGGAGTCCTGGGCAAACCCTGCGTGGTGGCGGCTCCTCTCACTGCTGGCGGCTCCTCCGAGCCTCTGGCCAGCTCCCACAGCGTCACCGGCCAGCGGGACTCCCAGTAACCTTCCTTGAGGGAGGCAGACCCCAGGCCTCCCCTGGTCTGGTCTGACACCCCCGACTCCCCATGCTTTGCCTGCAGGTGCTCACAGGTGGGCTGGGCAAAGCCTGGATCTGTTTTTCCATGACGCTTCTCTTTCCGATGCAGAAAGCTCTAGGGGCAGCACTTCCTGCAAATGGTTTAGCAAAGAAGCAAAAGTTTGCCTTTTCTCCTGGGCGCGAGGCCCGAAGAGCAGCAAGTTCAGTATAAAAGCCCACGGCCTGGTGCCGCCCTGCCAGCGGGGGGGCCCCTGGGAGAGGCCGTCTGGGAGCTAACAGTGGGCAGAGTGGCTCATTTCGATTTGCCCACAGTGCTGTCCCATTTTTTTTTTTTTTAATCAGGAGATTTTATAGGCTGGTCTGGACTTCTGAGTTCTTAGAAAGTTGGACAGTTTGGGGATCTGGCATCGCTGGGCTCAGCTTCCCGCCATTTCCTGCAGCTGAGCCAGCTTCCCCCAGACCAGCCCTTCTTCACGCTCACAAACACATGGGGTGTCAGGTTAGCAAAGGGGAGGGGTCTGGTCAGCGGCCAGGGCACTCGCCCAGGCCCTCACTGCCGGTACCGAGCTCCTGCCCCTGTGTCCGATGGGGTAAATGCACCAGGGTCCCCAGCTTCCAGAGCCCCACGCGGGCCCAGGGAGGAAGGGCCTTCTGGCAAAGCAGTCGGGTGCGCTCCCTGCTCAGCGGGCATGGAGGATGGGCTCGGGGATGCCCCAGCAGAGAGAACCTGTGTGCGGCCACAGTGGCTAGGCACCTCCAGCCTGGGGCAGCTCCGGGGAGAGCGCTGTGCCAGGCGGGCCCAGGATGGTGGGACACGGCTCCCCGTGCGCCCTGGGCCAGGATCCGGAGAGCCAGGCCAACCAGGTCCTCTGCAGACGCGGGCGGAGCTCGGCTGTGCACAGCGCACAGCCCGGGGCCAGAAGGCGCATAAGGGCCAAGGCCCGGCTGTCACACACGTACTCAGCCGCTAGCGAAGCACTGGCCTCGACAGTGGTGGGCGGGGCCTCCGCGGGCTCCGCCTCCGCCGCACCAATCCCGCCCCTCCCCGAAACAGCCGCAGTCTGGAGCTCAGGGGGGTGCAGGCCTCCCGGGGGCCGCGCGTCCCCTGCTGCACGCTGTCCCCAGCGGGCAAGCCGCGGCCGGCCTCCCCTCCTCTCAGCGCACCGCCGGCTCCAGGCTGCGACCGTGGCCAGGGCGCGCGCCCCCCTGCCCTGCACCAGGCGCCATCCGTTAACCTTGTGTTCTCATTTCAGAGCCCGGCCAGAGCATGCCTTTCGCCCCCACGAGTACACGCATGCTTGCTGCCCCTCATGGCCCCTGAGACTAATTCTGTCTGTTTTCTTTCCTCCCCCCCATGTCACTTGGGTCACACCCCGTGTTAACACACCACCCCCTTAAGGAGTGCTCTCAGAGTAGCAGCACTGAGGGGCTCTTCCTGGAGCAGCCGGAGCACCCCCAGCAGACCCAGCATAGTACCAGGCTGTTCAGTATCCCCGAAGTAACCGAGGAGGGAGAGCACCTCGAGCTCTTGCACAAACAGGGCCTAGGGTACTCGGCCTGGGCCCGCACGCGCCGTGGGGACGAGGCCCCACAGGCCTCCTGGCTCCCAGCCAAGCCCAGGGGCCCGGGGTTCGGACCCCGAGCCGAGGACTCCGCCCTGGAAGACAGAGGCTGCCGGTCCCGCCGCGCGGCCAGCAGGAGCCCCGACAGTGGCCTGGACTGTGGGAGTGAGGAGGGAGAGCTACGGTTCAGCTTCAGGAGCACGGCCAAGTGCAGCCCGGGCCCCGGACACTGTCCCTGTAGGAGAAGCCTGAGGCCTCTGCTGGCCCGGCGGCGGACGCTGACCCGGCAAAGCAGCATCGAGGAGGACTTTGGGGAGCAAGTGGACCCCAGCGACGTCCTCCGGAGCGATGACGCCCACCCGAGCCCAGAGAGATCCGCCCCCAGGAAGTATGGCTGGGAGGAGCCCCCGGGGCACCAAGGCTGGCGGGATGTCTGGAAGAAAAGCATAAACATGCCCGACAGTAGGGCCACTGCCCAAGAGGCACCTCCCCGGGTGGCAGAAGGCCCTTTGGTGTGTGAAGTCAGCTTCCTTCTCACATCTGCTTGCCAAACCAATCCATTTTCATTCTTTTCCCCGATTTTTTTCTGTTGGTGTCCATCCCTGGGGAGCCTCTCTGCTGGCTGTCGTTCATTTCCATGCATTTTGATTTCAGTCCCATTGCTTCCCGATCTTTGACCATGCTGACGATCTCTTTACTTTGCTTTAGAATACTGACCCCCCCCTCCCAGAATCAGCGACGATTATGGCTGCTTTGATTAAAGGACAACTGAATCTAAATTTTAATTAAGGGTTAGCTGAACTGTGATGATCCGAAAGTTTGGCAACACCTATTTTTTCAAAACAAACCCCGGGGACCTGCTGCAACCACTACCGGCACAGTCGCGGCGTTTTCGTATTGCGGCTGTGGGTTTCAGCTGGTGGTGTGTTTTGTTCTTCACCCATAACTGGAAAAGACAAATGAGGAGCAATCATTGAAGGAAACCCATTTTTGCATATTGTTTCCAAAGTGGTTTTTTTTTTTCCCTTCCCCTTTCCTTCCGCGGGGCAGTTTTCAGAATGAATTTTCCATCATCAGCTCTAGACGCACCCCCCTGCCTTGTGCTCCTGGCTTTTAGGACGTTGTCCAGAGTAGGGCTTCATTCAAGGCTTCATTCATCTTTATATTGTGTCCCCTTTCCAGAACATTTGCTCCTGTCATGCTGAACTTTTCCATGAAAACACAGGTGAGCCGCCGCGGGCGCCAGGCCTGGGGTCTGAGCCCGTGCAGCCGTGGTCTGTCCACGCGAGGGCGACGATGCGGACCCCGCTGAGTCACCCACCACCTGTGGCCCACACCCTGTCCCCCTCCTGTAACGAGCCGTCTAGTCACTGGGACTCCCTGTGCCCCTGAGAACGACCTGACTCCAACTACTTACTAGGGAGCTGGAGGTTTCACTATGATTCTCTCATGACTCTGACCTGTAGTGCAAATTAGAAGCAAACCCGTCCGTAAAGGAGAACCATCCAAGTCAGCCCTGAGAATTGATGGGTCTCTTTGGATTAGGGCCAAGATGTTGCCGTGAGTTTCAAAGCTGATAACGCACAGAAACTTCTGTCTTTGAGTTTCCGGTAACTCACAGCGTGTCCAGGCGGGATGTTTGGAAGTGCAGTGCCCCCCCCCCGCCCCCATCCGCGAGCGCCGCGGGAGGGCGGCGTTCCTGAGACTAGCTGAGGGTGGTGGGGTCAGAGGTGCCAGAGCTGCGACAAGCTGGGCTTGAGCCAGTCTCGCTCCGGTTCCAAGAATTTGGCTTTGGCCGCAGGAGCCGCAGAGAACGGAGGCTCCCATGGAGTCCCTTCTCGCCCCCACTCCCCTCTGTGTGTCGAGAAACAGCTCTGCTGTGGAAGACGGGGTGGCTGGGGCGAGCAGCCTTTTTCCTTTCCAGGTTATTCAGCTAACCTTTCAGTTAAAAGCTACGTTTAGTTGCCTTTAGAGCTTTTGCCTCTGAGTTGGATTGGTCTGGCTAACTTAATTCTTCCGTTCCCCAAGGCTGGCGAGACTCATGACGGTGCTGTTGTTGTGTCTTTAGATTTTAGGAAACCCGGTGTCCGCAGGACGGGCTGACAGGGCGGATCACGTGCGCCGGCGGTTCTCCCACGGCAGTGCTGGTCCTCAGCGGTCCCGGCCAACGATGGTCCCGTCCATCGGTTAGTGGGCCTGACTGACCCCTTTCTCTCTCTTCCGACCCCAGTGCACACGGCTGCTCAGTCCTTCATCTGAACATGTTTACAAACTTACAAGGAGTAGCATTTTCAACCACGTACAGAAAACTCTCTGTTACTTATGGCAAAAGAAGGCAGAAAGAGCGTAAGAGAAATGAAACCTAGTTGTAAGTATTCTCGAATATCATATTGGCTTTTTACGTTGTCAATCTTCTCCCTACCAACTTTTTTCTTCCCTGGAGAAGCCAAACCACGTCAGGCCTGGAGAGATTGCAATGTGCTGCCAGCTCCTGCTCTCATGAGATGCTCGTGGTCAAAGAAGCAGGAGTGGCAGCTAAACTCCAAGCACCTAAATAAGCCTGAGTAATGGAGAGTTCTCTGCATGAAGTGTTTCGGCAGCCGGGGCTCAAAGCAGTGGGAAACCCCAGGAGGCCTGATGTGGCCTCCAGAGCGTGGGCCGTCCTCTGCGTGCTCACCTCCTTGCTCGTGAGCCCTCCTCTGGCACCCCATGCTCATTCCCTTCATTCCGTTTTGGGAGTGAGCCAGTCTTGCTGCAAGCTGTCATTTCAGCCCCTGTAACCTACCCGGTGAGGAAGGGAGCGGTAGGTGAAGGTCAGAAGGGAAGATTTCTACTGTTCATCCCACTGGAATGAATTGTGGCAAAAACAATTCCAAAAGGTATTTGCACGAGATAATGGAACTTCGTAATCAGCCCAAACAAACTGGCCTTTTGTGAAAGGGCACACACGCGTGAAAACAAGGCAGGGAGAGCTGCGAAGGGAGCAGACGTATAGGAGACCGACTCAGGGCTCTGGGGAAGCAGCTTAGGGGCCTCCAGACACCTGCACACACGGCTCTTGTCGCAGCCACGCAGCTGACGTGTAGGAGACGGCCGCCTCCTTTCATGTCAACTGACAAGACAGACTTGATGATGCAAAACAGACCCTCTAAAATACTGTCCTTCTTCCAGACTTTTCTTCCCTTTAGAGTCCAGACAACAGGGAAGAATAGTTTCCTCTTCCACCTTTAGGGTTTTAGAATGTTTCTATTGATCAGTAAAAATGTCAGAGAACACTCAAGATCCTGGAGAAAAGGAGTCTTTTCAGTTAGCTGAAAAGTGACAGAGTACGCGCAGCCCCGTCTGGCGAACGCTGGTCTGCCCCGTTCCGGATCCCCGGGCAGGGTTATGCCATGCTGGGCCCGGGTAGGTTCGGGACTCTAAACCCGGTTTCCATGGCGCCCCCACGTTCACGTGATCTGCGTGCCACACCCCCATGACAGTGACCGAGCTCGAAGGGTGTTCCTGGCCTAGAAGGTGCACGGCTCGGGGGACCGGCCGCCTTTAGAAACGAGGTGGGGCGGGGCCGGTGCGCAGCCCAGACTGGGTTCTTCTCTGCTGCTCAGGAGGGTTTCTGAGTCTTCGTTTGACTGTCGCTGTCATGCGTGAAGACCACAGCTGGTTCATGGCGTGAACTGCTGTGCACGCGGCGGAAGCGTTAGCGGCGAGGGCGCTGGGGTTCTGCTGGAACTCCATCCCCGGCCTCCTGGGACATGGAGGGAAGAGGGACATGGCCGTGCTGCAAACGGCCCGAGGGGCGTGGAGGCTGAGGGGAGACATGGGAGCCTCTGACGGCCCTCTGATCGGGTGTGTCTTACCGTAAAGAAATCAGAAGGCTGCACGTGTGTTTTCATCTTTATAAAACACTAGTTAAATTAGCAGAAAGAGAATAATGCTAACATTTTAACCAAAAAAAAAGCCTCTTAATGCAGTCCAAAAAGTGCTAAATAAATCCGTGATGGATTTAACCGTACCTGACTTCTTACCACGTTGCGATGCAAGAAAACACATGAAAGCAAGATTAGTATCAAACACTTTGATTCACACACACACAGAAGCACCCATTAGGGTTTCAAGGACAAAAGTGAACAGTGTGCAGTTGGCAGCGGCCAGTGACCCTCGGGAACCGTCAGCGACATGCCAACAGACTTTTTTCCCCTCGTTCCGATTTAGTTCCATTTTTCTTGTGCAAATATCAGCGATTGTTTTAGAAATCTGCTCCACTCCAAAAGCATTATTTTCTTCTCCAGAGGAACTTAAGTCTGTGGACCATATAGTTCCTAAATATATTTTTATTTATTTATTATTATTTATTATTATTATTAGAGAGAGAGTAAGCATGAGCAGGGGAGGGGCAGAGGGAGAGAGAGAATCTTAAGCAGGCTTCATGCCCAGTGCAGAGCCCGATGTGGGGCTCGATCTCATGACACTGAGATCACGACCGGAGCCGAAATCAAGAGTCAGACACTTCACCAACTGAACCGCTTAGGCCCCCGAATGTATTTTAAGAAGCAGTGCATTTACGATTGACTCAAAATACTGTAATTTTCCGTATTCTCTGGGTTTCCTAAATTAAGAAAACTGATTTAAAGAGAGAGAAAGTACGTAGGTCCGGATGTAGTGACTTCTCGACCCTACAATCAGCCCGAGGAGGGCCTCCCGACACTGATCCGTGACTCACAGGAGGGTGGACTTGGGTGTGGTTTCTCGCGGGATCACATCTGGTCTTCGATCCATGTGAGGTGCCCACTCGAGAGGATGCCATTCTGACCCGGGGACTGTGACCTCCCCAGCGGCTCCCGTTCCCTCGACTGCTGTGGCCGCCGAGCTCACAGAACGAGGACGCGCAGCACGTGCTCTGAGGACAGACTAAAAAGGAACAAGTCCCGAAGCTTGGCCCTTTAGAAGGGAGACCCCTTTCCCATGGGTTTCCCTGCGAGGAGGAATCGAAACGCCGTGAAGTACGTTTAATATCAGACATGACATTGGACGTTACCAGTGAAGGGGTCGGTCTGAGTCAGGGACTGAGGGACGCTTGTTCTCGCAGCGCAAGTGGACTCGGGACCCCTGACTGTGCGCGTTCCGTGCAGAGCCTCCCTCCTGCCCTGCAAAGACCCCCTCTCCCTCTACCCAGCCGCAGTGACCCCAGGGCCAGGCCACTTCCACCTCAGGGCAGAGGGCACGAATGTCCACGCCAGGTCAGACCAGAGCTGGAGGCAGGCTCCTCGTCAGTCTGGCCTCCCAGCCACTCCGCAGTCGCTGGGGAAGCTGGGCCCGCGGACACACCCCACAGACGCCACTCTTCTCTCCCCGTCGAGGTCTGGGTCCCATAAAGTGCCTCACGCACCCTCTCTGGCAGGAGAGACAGTGGGGCCACCCCCTGCTCACACTGTGATTTACACACACCCCACTCCCTCCCCCATGCCAGAAAGGCTCCCAGGGCAGGGTGGGCAGCTCTGCTCGGGGCCCCTCCCACCCCCGTTTCCATTGCACCGGGACTCTGGCTGCAGCCTTCACGGGACCCAGCCTCAGATGTCCTCCCTGGCCTCCATGCCTCCGCAGCATGGCCACTCATCGTGCCGGGGGGATTCTGGGCCAAGGATGTGAAGACAGGATTGTCCACATCCTGGTCCCTGCCCGGGCCAGTCACTGAGGGCGTGCAGGCCCATGCAGACTGGAGGGCTGGCTCAGACCCCTCAAGCACCGTGGCCGTCATGGCCAGCCAGCCTGTTGGAGCTGACCTGGCCCCCGGTCCCTCATGCTGTCTGCCCTGCAAGCTTGGGCACCAGTGCCCTTAGAGATGGGCCAAGAACCCACTGGGCAGGAGCTTTCCCCTTCCTGGCATTTCTCCATGGGTGACTGGTCCACACTGCCACAAGCAGTGGGCTCCTCGTGCACACAGCCCAGAGAAGAAACGGCCCCCCTCTCATGCTGCTGCTGGTTTTCTCCGCCTCAGTGCACCCTGAGATTCCCAGCGGTCATGGCTTACGGTATCATCATGCTGTTTATTTAGGTAACATTGAAAATCAGGGGAAAGTATGGGATCTTTCCATTGACTCTAAACAAGACCAGGGCTTCACAAGGAGGTGAAGGAGGCCTGCCATTGACAAGTTTTGTTCCCTGGAAGAAGAGAAATTACTGAATTTCTAGATGATCTAGGCATCCTGAAAAGACCCTGAATTTAAATAATGCCAACAGTCCACCACATTTTAAAAATCAAACTTTCCTGCAGTTAAAGCACTTTTCATTTTTTGACTAATTTTTTTCCCGTGATGTCCTTGCGTCCGGCCCCCCTGTGCTTAGGGTGCTGGTCACCGCAGGCCTGGCCCTGCGCCACGGGCCGCCCCTACCGGGTGTTCTGCCTACTTCCGGGGAGCAGGACGGGGTCATGTGCCAGCATGTTCTCTCCCCCTCTTGCCATAATGACATATATTATGATATTTATAATGGTATCTAATTTAAACGTGTCTATAGGACAATTTCAAAAAACAACAATTTCTAGGGGTGCCCGGGGGGCTCAGTCGGTGAAGCGTCTGCCTTCGGCTCAGGTCATGATCTCAGGGTCCTGGGATCGAGTCCCACGTCCTGCTCTCTGCTCAGCGGGGAGCCTGCTTCTCCCTCCGCCACTCCCTCCGCTCATACGCTCTCTGTCTCTAATAAATAAAATCTTTAAAAAAAAGAATAATGTTTAGAAGCTGGATGACAGGTGGAGTTCTGTGAAGAATGCGTCTGTCACCGCTTACGTGTTTAGAGCTAAGCGAGCAGCTCAGTGAAGTCCCCCAATTTTGAGTCACATGCGAGTGCCTTTCGGCGCCCGTGGTGGGAGGCCGTCCCGCCTGCTCCGCTCGGCAGTGCACGACCTGCCCCGTGCCTGAGTTCCATGTCGGCTGCTGGCGTTTCAGACCCATTTGTGTCTGTCTGCATATTAACCACCAGTTTATTTTAAAGACAGAAGTTACGGTGCCTCCGACATCCCATCTTCTAAACCACACGTGTCTAAGCGTGGGCTGGGGGGTGTGGCCGGCGGGAATCACCCAGCGCTCTGCCTTTGTCCCCACATGCTCCCAGACGAGTACAGCGACCGGGACCGCCTTTCTCCAGACTTGTACGAGGAGTCGGAAACGGACCCCGGCGCTGAAGAGCTCCCAGCCCGGATCTTTGTGGCGCTTTTTGACTATGACCCCCTCACCATGTCCCCGAATCCAGATGCCGCGGAAGAAGAGCTTCCTTTTAAGGAAGGACAGATCATCAAGGTGGGGTCGGGCCGGGGCCCCCGGGTGGGGGGGGCACCCAGGGAAGGGGGCCGCTGTCACCACACAGTCATGCTGCCTTGGCTTTCCGACCGGCTCCAGGTCTATGGTGACAAGGACGCGGACGGCTTCTACCGCGGGGAGACCTGCGCCCGGCTCGGCCTCATTCCTTGTAACATGGTCTCAGAAATCCAAGCCGACGACGAGGAGATGATGGACCAGCTTCTGAGACAAGGCTTCCTTCCGCTGAACACGCCCGTGGAGAAAATAGGTAAGAGACTGCCCCCCTCGCCCCTGCACCTGCTGGCGGGGCCACTCCTGCCTTCCCAGCACCGGCCAGCTAGGAGCGGGAGGCAGTGTGGGCAGGGTCCAGTCGGTGCCACTTCAGGGGGCTCTGAGAAAGAACCCACTCTACAAACCAGGTGTAATCGTCCAGCGTGCTTCGCGGACATTTACGCACCCAGATACTGACAGAAACACAGGTGATTTTCTAATGGAAGCGGGGGTGCTGCCCCGCTTCCTGAAAGTCTGGCCCATCTGGAAAACAGACCACACTTGCTTTCTGGTTGTTCTTGCATGTTGTGTCCCCCCCCAAAATGTGTAAGTTTATACTGTGACCCCCACGGTGCTAGTGTCAGGAGGCGAAGCCTGTGGGAGGAGCGGGGGCCATGACTGTGGCGCTCCCAGAGGGGCGTCAGCGACCTTATGAAGGAGGCTCCACGGGCATCCCTCCCCTCCTCTACCCTGCGAGGACACGGGAGAAGACGCCGCCTGTGAACCAGGACGCGGAGCCTCCCCAGACCTGGACTCTGCAGCACCTCGGTCTCGGACTTCCAGCCCCCGGGGCCGTGAGGAGCGACTGTGCACTGCGCTCAGGCCACGCGCATGGACCAGGACGTCGGGGATGGGCCGTGAGCATCCGTCCGTCCCTAGAACGGGTCAGAGGGCAATGAGGTCATGCCGTGCTCTCCGTTCAGGTGGACATTGCCCATCCAAGGGGCAGCAAAGACGTTCGCCCTTTAATGCGGATGGATGACAAGCTCCTCCATTTACCTTGACCCAATTTGCGAGTGCAGTGCGTACACAGCAAAACCGTTTTCAGTGAGTTTAAACACCAGTACACTTATGATGTCTAATTTAGCCCGTATGCAGGGAGGACCTACTCATTACGAAGTGCAGGGAGGATTTACTCATTACGAAGGCCTTTGCTGTCTCTAAATAGCAGGAGACAGAAAAATCCGTTTTATGTCATTCATGTTTTGGGTTTTAATACTTCAAAACAGTAGGTTAACTTAGTTCTAAGTCAGATTTCAGAGACAAAATTCAGTGGTTCAAAGAATATGCATAATTTTAAGGATAATCACAAAATCAAATAAAATGTTTCAACCTCTTTGGTATGAGCGAACTCGCAGTCTGAAGTTAAAAGCCACATCTGATAGTTGGGGCTTCTGTGAGCATGCCGCCCGGATCAAGTCCACGAGCCGGAAGCTCTCTGAGCCGCCCGCCCCGACTCGCTTCCCGACGCCCTCTGACGGGTTCAGGGCGGGAGTGGGCTCTGCTCACCACAGACCCGAAGGCCTGCAAACGCTCCGCTGGAAAACAGTAGCTTGATCCATGTTACCAATTAGATTAAATGTCTGCTGTTTTGTTCTTTTTTTCTAAACGTGACTTTTGAGGGAACCGGACTGAGACACCACGGGCCCTTCTAGCGCTAGGAAGGATCCCTGTCTCTGCAGACTGAGTGCGCGCCTCCCGTGGCCGGGGCAGGACCTGGTGTCTGCATCGTGGCCCTCTTCCAGCACCCCGTGCAGTGAGACAGGAGGAAACGGGGTACGGACCGGAAAGAAGACAAACTGTTTTCTAGTCACAGATGACATGAAAATCTTAGAAAATCTCAAAGGATCTACGACAGAAGTTTCTGGAAATAACCAGTGAGCTTAGCAAGGTCAATGGATACTAAAGCAATCGTTTTTGTTAACTGGGAAAAATTTGAAGTTGACATTTAAAAGGTAATTCTATTTACAATGATGTGATAAAGACACGAGAAGGGAGGGGTTGAAGGCATTCAGGCTCTGTGTGGGGGAGACCGCCAACGCCGAGGAAGGAAATCCGAGGGCCCCCAAGTGAACAGGAGCCGTGTTCTCAGACTTCAGGCGGGGAAGACGTCCAACATCCCCCAACTGACCTGCAGATGGGACACACCCCCAGCCCACGTCCGTGCAGATGGGACACACCCCTAGTCCGCATCCGTGCGGGGATCCGTGTAGAATTGATGTGCTAAATCAAACATGTATGAAAAGGCAAAGGGACTACAGTTGCCCGAGCAATTTTTTAAAAGCACGGTGGAGGACTCGCGCAAGCGGGTATTACGAGTGGGCACACAGAGGAGCTGAAGGACACCGGGGGGGCCGCAGAGTCACAGCAATCTGGGGAACAAGGCGAATCTGGAAATGGACCGATGCCTGCACCGTCCACAGAGTTTCAGCCCAGGTAGGGGGCGGTTCAATGGGGAAGGGAGGGTCTTCTCCGTAATGGGTGCTGGAATCGAACAAAGAAAAATGAAGCTCAGGCCATATTCCTGCCAAACTCAAAACATGAACTCAAAATTGAACACGGTCTTAAGCATAAAAACTAAGACCGTGAAACTTCTAG
>NC_048229.1:1635424-1657122 GCF_002007445.2 Ailuropoda melanoleuca
TTATTATTATTTATTATTATTATTAGAGAGAGAGTAAGCATGAGCAGGGGAGGGGCAGAGGGAGAGAGAGAATCTTAAGCAGGCTTCATGCCCAGTGCAGAGCCCGATGTGGGGCTCGATCTCATGACACTGAGATCACGACCGGAGCCGAAATCAAGAGTCAGACACTTCACCAACTGAACCGCTTAGGCCCCCGAATGTATTTTAAGAAGCAGTGCATTTACGATTGACTCAAAATACTGTAATTTTCCGTATTCTCTGGGTTTCCTAAATTAAGAAAACTGATTTAAAGAGAGAGAAAGTACGTAGGTCCGGATGTAGTGACTTCTCGACCCTACAACCAGCCCGAGGAGGGCCTCCCGACACTGATCCGTGACTCACAGGAGGGTGGACTTGGGTGTGGTTTCTCGCGGGATCACATCTGGTCTTCGATCCATGTGAGGTGCCCGCTCGAGAGGATGCCATTCTGACCCGGGGACTGTGACCTCCCCAGCGGCTCCCGTTCCCTCGACTGCTGTGGCCGCCGAGCTCACAGAACGAGGACGCGCAGCACGTGCTCTGAGGACAGACTAAAAAGGAACAAGTCCCGAAGCTTGGCCCTTTAGAAGGGAGACCCCTTTCCCATGGGTTTCCCTGCGAGGAGGAATCGAAACGCCGTGAAGTACGTTTAATATCAGACATGACATTGGACGTTACCAGTGAAGGGGTCGGTCTGAGTCAGGGACTGAGGGATGCTTGTTCTCGCAGCGCAAGTGGACTCGGGACCCCTGACTGTGCGCGTTCCGTGCAGAGCCTCCCTCCTGCCCTGCAAAGACCCCCTCTCCCTCTACCCAGCCGCAGTGACCCCAGGGCCAGGCCACTTCCACCTCAGGGCAGAGGGCACGAATGTCCACGCCAGGTCAGACCAGAGCTGGAGGCAGGCTCCTCGTCAGTCTGGCCTCCCAGCCACTCCGCAGTCGCTGGGGAAGCTGGGCCCGCGGACACACCCCACAGACGCCACTCTTCTCTCCCCGTCGAGGTCTGGGTCCCATAAAGTGCCTCACGCACCCTCTCTGGCAGGAGAGACAGTGGGGCCACCCCCTGCTCACACTGTGATTTACACACACCCCACTCCCTCCCCCATGCCAGAAAGGCTCCCAGGGCAGGGTGGGCAGCTCTGCTCGGGGCCCCTCCCACCCCCGTTTCCATTGCACCGGGACTCTGGCTGCAGCCTTCACGGGACCCAGCCTCAGATGTCCTCCCTGGCCTCCATGCCTCCGCAGCATGGCCACTCATCGTGCCGGGGGGATTCTGGGCCAAGGATGTGAAGACAGGATTGTCCACATCCTGGTCCCTGCCCGGGCCAGTCACTGAGGGCGTGCAGGCCCATGCAGACTGGAGGGCTGGCTCAGACCCCTCAAGCACCGTGGCCGTCATGGCCAGCCAGCCTGTTGGAGCTGACCTGGCCCCCGGTCCCTCATGCTGTCTGCCCTGCAAGCTTGGGCACCAGTGCCCTTAGAGATGGGCCAAGAACCCACTGGGCAGGAGCTTTCCCCTTCCTGGCATTTCTCCATGGGTGACTGGTCCACACTGCCACAAGCAGTGGGCTCCTCGTGCACACAGCCCAGAGAAGAAACGGCCCCCCTCTCATGCTGCTGCTGGTTTTCTCCGCCTCAGTGCACCCTGAGATTCCCAGCGGTCATGGCTTACGGTATCATCATGCTGTTTATTTAGGTAACATTGAAAATCAGGGGAAAGTATGGGATCTTTCCATTGACTCTAAACAAGACCAGGGCTTCACAAGGAGGTGAAGGAGGCCTGCCATTGACAAGTTTTGTTCCCTGGAAGAAGAGAAATTACTGAATTTCTAGATGATCTAGGCATCCTGAAAAGACCCTGAATTTAAATAATGCCAACAGTCCACCACATTTTAAAAATCAAACTTTCCTGCAGTTAAAGCACTTTTCATTTTTTGACTAATTTTTTTCCCGTGATGTCCTTGCGTCCGGCCCCCCTGTGCTTAGGGTGCTGGTCACCGCAGGCCTGGCCCTGCGCCACGGGCCGCCCCTACCGGGTGTTCTGCCTACTTCCGGGGAGCAGGACGGGGTCATGTGCCAGCATGTTCTCTCCCCCTCTTGCCATAATGACATATATTATGATATTTATAATGGTATCTAATTTAAACGTGTCTATAGGACAATTTCAAAAAACAACAATTTCTAGGGGTGCCCGGGGGGCTCAGTCGGTGAAGCATCTGCCTTCGGCTCAGGTCATGATCTCAGGGTCCTGGGATCGAGTCCCACGTCCTGCTCCCTGCTCAGCGGGGAGCCTGCTTCTCCCTCCGCCACTCCCTCCGCTCATACGCTCTCTGTCTCTAATAAATAAAATCTTTAAAAAAAAGAATAATGTTTAGAAGCTGGATGACAGGTGGAGTTCTGTGAAGAATGCGTCTGTCACCGCTTACGTGTTTAGAGCTAAGTGAGCAGCTCAGTGAAGTCCCCCAATTTTGAGTCACATGCGAGTGCCTTTCGGCGCCCGTGGTGGGAGGCCGTCCCGCCTGCTCCGCTCGGCAGTGCACGACCTGCCCCGTGCCTGAGTTCCATGTCGGCTGCTGGCGTTTCAGACCCATTTGTGTCTGTCTGCATATTAACCACCAGTTTATTTTAAAGACAGAAGTTACGGTGCCTCCGACATCCCATCTTCTAAACCACACGTGTCTAAGCGTGGGCTGGGGGGTGTGGCCGGCGGGAATCACCCAGCGCTCTGCCTTTGTCCCCACATGCTCCCAGACGAGTACAGCGACCGGGACCGCCTTTCTCCAGACTTGTACGAGGAGTCGGAAACGGACCCCGGCGCTGAAGAGCTCCCAGCCCGGATCTTTGTGGCGCTTTTTGACTATGACCCCCTCACCATGTCCCCGAATCCAGATGCCGCGGAAGAAGAGCTTCCTTTTAAGGAAGGACAGATCATCAAGGTGGGGTCGGGCCGGGGCCCCCGGGTGGGTGGGGCACCCAGGGAAGGGGGCCGCTGTCACCACACAGTCATGCTGCCTTGGCTTTCTGACCGGCTCCAGGTCTATGGTGACAAGGACGCGGACGGCTTCTACCGCGGGGAGACCTGCGCCCGGCTCGGCCTCATTCCTTGTAACATGGTCTCAGAAATCCAAGCCGACGACGAGGAGATGATGGACCAGCTTCTGAGACAAGGCTTCCTTCCGCTGAACACGCCCGTGGAGAAAATAGGTAAGAGACTGCCCCCCTCGCCCCTGCACCTGCTGGCGGGGCCACTCCTGCCTTCCCAGCACCGGCCAGCTAGGAGCGGGAGGCAGTGTGGGCAGGGTCCAGTCGGTGCCACTTCAGGGGGCTCTGAGAAAGAACCCACTCTGCAAACCAGGTGTAATCGTCCAGCGTGCTTCGCGGACATTTACGCACCCAGATACTGACAGAAACACAGGTGATTTTCTAATGGAAGCGGGGGTGCTGCCCCGCTTCCTGAAAGTCTGGCCCATCTGGAAAACAGACCACACTTGCTTTCTGGTTGTTCTTGCATGTTGTGTCCCCCCCCAAAATGTGTAAGTTTATACTGTGACCCCCACGGTGCTAGTGTCAGGAGGCGAAGCCTGTGGGAGGAGCGGGGGCCATGACTGTGGCGCTCCCAGAGGGGCGTCAGCGACCTTATGAAGGAGGCTCCACGGGCATCCCTCCCCTCCTCTACCCTGCGAGGACACGGGAGAAGACGCCGCCTGTGAACCAGGACGCGGAGCCTCCCCAGACCTGGACTCTGCAGCACCTCGGTCTCGGACTTCCAGCCCCCGGGGCCGTGAGGAGCGACTGTGCACTGCGCTCAGGCCACGCGCATGGACCAGGACGTCGGGGATGGGCCGTGAGCATCCGTCCGTCCCTAGAACGGGTCAGAGGGCAATGAGGTCATGCCGTGCTCTCCGTTCAGGTGGACATTGCCCATCCAAGGGGCAGCAAAGACGTTCGCCCTTTAATGCGGATGGATGACAAGCTCCTCCATTTACCTCGACCCAATCTGCGAGCGCAGTGCGTACACAGCAAAACCGTTTTCAGTGAGTTTAAGCACCAGTACACTTATGATGTCTAATTTAGCCCGTATGCAGGGAGGACCTACTCATTACGAAGTGCAGGGAGGATTTACTCATTACGAAGGCCTTTGCTGTCTCTAAATAGCAGGAGACAGAAAAATCCGTTTTATGTCATTCATGTTTTGGGTTTTAATACTTCAAAACAGTAGGTTAACTTAGTTCTAAGTCAGATTTCAGAGACAAAATTCAGTGGTTCAAAGAATATGCATAATTTTAAGGATAATCACAAAATCAAATAAAATGTTTCAACCTCTTTGGTATGAGCGAACTCGCAGTCTGAAGTTAAAAGCCACATCTGATAGTTGGGGCTTCTGTGAGCATGCCGCCCGGATCAAGTCCACGAGCCGGAAGCTCTCTGAGCCGCCCGCCCCGACTCGCTTCCCGACGCCCTCTGACGGGTTCAGGGCGGGAGTGGGCTCTGCTCACCACAGACCCGAAGGCCTGCAAACGCTCTGCTGGAAAACAGTAGCTTGATCCATGTTACCAATTAGATTAAATGTCTGCTGTTTTGTTCTTTTTTTCTAAACGTGACTTTTGAGGGAACCGGACTGAGACACCACGGGCCCTTCTAGCGCTAGGAAGGATCCCTGTCTCTGCAGACTGAGTGCGCGCCTCCCGTGGCCGGGGCAGGACCCGGTGTCTGCGTCGTGGCCCTCTTCCAGCACCCCGTGCAGTGAGACAGGAGGAAACGGGGTACGGACCGGAAAAGAAGACAAACTGTTTTCTAGTCACAGATGACATGAAAATCTTAGAAAATCTCAAAGGATCTACGACAGAAGTTTCTGGAAATAACCAGTGAGCTTAGCAAGGTCAATGGATACTAAAGCAATCGTTTTTGTTAACTGGGAAAAATTTGAAGTTGACATTTAAAAGGTAATTCTATTTACAATGATGTGATAAAGACACGAGAAGGGAGGGGTTGAAGGCATTCAGGCTCTGTGTGGGGGAGACCGCCAACGCCGAGGAAGGAAATCCGAGGGCCCCCAAGTGAACAGGAGCCGTGTTCTCAGACTTCAGGCGGGGAAGACGTCCAACATCCCCCAACTGACCTGCAGATGGGACACACCCCCAGCCCACGTCCGTGCAGATGGGACACACCCCTAGTCCGGCATCCGTGCGGGGATCCGTGTAGAATTGATGTGCTAAATCAAACATGTATGAAAAGGCAAAGGGACTACAGTTGCCCGAGCAATTTTTTAAAAGCACGGTGGAGGACTCGCGCAAGCGGGTATTACGAGTGGGCACACAGAGGAGCTGAAGGACACCGGGGGGGCCGCAGAGTCACAGAAATCTGGGGAACAAGGCGAATCTGGAAATGGACCGATGCCTGCACCGTCCACAGAGTTTCAGCCCAGGTAGGGGGCGGTTCAATGGGGAAGGGAGGGTCTTCTCCGTAATGGGTGCTGGAATCGAACAAAGAAAAATGAAGCTCAGGCCATATTCCTGCCAAACTCAAAACATGAACTCAAAATTGAACACGGTCTTAAGCATAAAAACTAAGACCGTGAAACTTCTAGAAGAACTTCGCGGCGATGAAGCCGTGACTTTGACGTGACACTGAAACCATGACTCAGAAAAGGAAGAGACTGATGTCAGACTCCGTTAAAATTGAGTAGTTTCGAAAATGGAGAAACATCGCGTGAAGAGAAAGAAGGGTGAAGCCCCAGGCTGGCAAGTATCCGCACGTGACCGGCCGAAGGGGGAGTCGTACCGAGAACACACAGCACTCAACAGCTCAACGACAGGAACGCAAACAGCCAACCCCAACGTGGGCCAAAGACCGAAGAGATCCCTCGCCACGGAAGATTGGTGGATGGTGAACGAGCAGATGGGGAGATGGCTGATGGGACCGTGGAGTGCGGATTTCAGCTGCGAGGAGAAGCCAGGACTCCCCTGTCGGGACGGCCGCACCAAGTGTGGTTTGGACGTGGAACGGGAGCTGCGTCCGCTGGAAGCGCACCTGTGTGGCACAACCACTCTGCCCAACAGGCAGCGGGTCCCCATAGAGCCGCACACGCTCATGGTAGAGGCTGGCTGCCCCTCCCGGGTACTCGCCGGGGGAACAGAGCTTCTAGCCACTCCCATGGCTGCACGAGCGCTCACGGCGGCTTCACTACGAGTCACCGACACGGGGAAGCTCGGGCGTCTTTCCCCTGGTAAGTGGATCGAGTCATCCAGACAGGGCGATGTTCCTCAGCACTGAAAGTACCACCGTTGACACACGTGCTCACATGAAGGGCTCTCAGGTGCACTGTCCCCACGAAGCTGCATGATTCCATTTATAGGGCATTCCAGGAAAGGCACAAGTATGGGGACAGAAAGCTGAGCAGGGGTTCCCTGGCTGGAGCTGACCACAAAGACCCGCATGGGGATTTGGGGGCCGGTGGACCTGTCCTGCGTCTTGACGGCTGCGGTGCCCGTGGGACCCCGTGGGCTTGCCAGCACTTTCCGGAGCGTGTGCTGAGCAGAGCACATCTCGGTGGCCGTCCTTGCCACCTGCAGGAATTCACACGTGCCCCTCCCCCGGAGAACGAACAACGCTCAGAGGGACTGCGGGGAGCCCTGCAAGAACCCGTACTCTTTTTCAAGGACACGCGCACTCACGGGCCTCACGCAGGCATCTGTGCGTTTTTCTCAATGAAAGCAGCGGTTCCTGAGCAGGGGCCATGGCGTGGCCGACGTCCAGAACCTCACATGCACGGCCTGGCCCTGCACCTGCGGGAGGCCCCTGGAAGGGCACATCACTGACGTCAGTTGCTTTCTAAATACTGGCCTTTAATGGTTTTCATTTGTATGAATCCCAAAAACCAATTCCAGGCACCAAGCGGCTGCGTTTGGAAGAAACACACCCGTGGCAGCGTCCTCCAGGAGAAAAGCGCCGTGCTGTGCGGCCGGAGCCGTTTAGATCTATTATCCCGAGGATGCCCTGTTTCCTCTTAGCCTGCCTGTTGGGCGGACCTCCGGGGAAGGGAAACGTCCTTGCTTCTGTAAAGGGGGGGGCTGGGCCAGAGCAAACGTATGACCCCGTGCAGCTCAGGGCGACTGGCCCCACAGCCCGAGGCTTTGCTGCTGCCTGTGCCCCCGAGCACGAGGCCCTGGAGAGGGCAGTCGTCCATGCCGGCTGGCCACGTGTGCCCTGCTGCCCTGGGGACGAGGGAGGGGGCCCACTCCTTTTGGAATAACCACATGCTGGCTTTCTTCTTCTCCTTGTGATGTAAACAGAGAGAAGCAGGCAAAGCAGCAGGCACCCGGGGGCGACGCGGAGAGTGGTGGCCCTGTATGACTACGACCCGAGAGAAAGCTCCCCTAACATCGACGTGGAGGTACGTCAGCTCCCCGCAGCTTGCAGCCGGTCCCTGGGCCGCTCCCTGCACTGCAGCCGGCGGCCCTGGGATCTGGCCTCCCTCCTTCTCTGGAAGGGTCCGTACACTCAGTGAATGGTGTGAGGGAGCTGGACAGGGACAGAGAAGGGGCGCAGCGGGTGACAAGCCTCATCGTGGTGGCCGGGGTCCCTGTGCGGGATGCTACGGGAGGAGCGGTCCACGATCCTTGTCCTCGGGTCATCCCCCTTCGCCCCGTAGGGTCGTCTGGGAGAGAGAAATATCAGCCCGCGGTGTGTGGGCCCGGAGCGAAAGCAGAGCTGGAAGTTCCTCACACAGACACAGAAGCTGAGGGAGAGGCCCCGTGTCCTCCACACAAGTGGCCTGGGCCGCCGTGGCCCTGGGTGCCCTGGGAGACGGGAAGGGGCTCACTTCAGGGCTGAGAGGCTAGGCTTTCAGCCTGTGGACCTGCTTCCTTAGATGACAAGCTGTGTCCGAATCCGTCACCCCCAGTTTTCCTTGTGCCCCACGTACTCCCAGCTCGTGGTTCAGATCTGGAGTGCGCACTCTCCGAGCATTTTTGCGCAGACCCGATTCGTGGGACGCCTGGTGGCGCTGGGAGGTCAACTTCCTTCCCTCGTCCTCACGTTCAGAGATAAACCCGCAGATTGTTTTGCCCGTGCACCCGTTTCTAGCCTGGCGCCTGGCACGTCGCGGGCACTTTGTAGACCGTGAATAATTGAGTAAAGGTTTTTTGCTCCCAGTGAAAGGACGTTTATGTAACGGTCCTTACACTGCAGAGGACTTTTCCCTAAACTTCTGGGCTTTTCAAGTAAATATTTGATCAGTTTTATTTTATTTTTTTTTCAAGATTTTATTAATTTATTTGAGAGAGAAAGCACGAGCAGGGAGCAGAAGGAGAAGCAGACTCCCCGCTGAGCAGGGAGCCCGATGCGGGGCTGGATGCCAGGACCCCAGGATCATGACCTGAGCCGAAGGCAGACGCTTAACGACTGAGCCCCCCAGGCGCCCCACATTGACCGGTTTTAAACAGGAACTACGGGGGGACGTAGCAGCTGCCAGGAGCCCCAGCCGGGAAAGGAGTGTGTGGCACTTTGGCGGGAGCCTGAGCTGTTCCTCCCGGGGTCGCTGAGGCGCGGTGCCCAGGGGCACAGGTCGGCTTCCTACCCGTCCTCCCTGTTGCTCGAAAGAGCAGGTCAACAGCACAATAACGAGAACAGAGAAATCGGGAGCACGATCGAGGAAGCCGGTGAGAGAAGCAGCTACTCCGGAGCGAAGCTGTTACTAACTTGGCGGCCTGTCTCCACAGGCGGAGCTCACGTTCTGCACGGGAGACATCATTACTGTTTTCGGTGAGATCGATGAAGACGGATTTTATTATGTAAGTTTTTGAAGCATCAAAAGGCACCATTTCGTTCATTTTGTATGTCTGTTTCTGCTTGTGTGTTCTTGCCCCCTTCCCATGGCCTTGGGAAAGGTCCCGGTCACGGAGGCTCGTCCGATGCAGAAAGGGGGGCTGGGAGCGTCTCCGTTTTCCTGTGAGGGGGGCGCGTCCCGTGTCCATGAGCTGCAAACAAGGGAGATGTATTCACGTTCTGCGAACTGGAATTGTCTTCCAGCCCACCGTACCAGTGCAGCTTTCCCGTTATTTATAAGGTACACGTGTTTAACAGGAGAAGGAAGGGATACAAACAGGCGAAGTTCTTGATTAATCCACACCCACAGGGTATAGACTTCCTCCCTGACCTTCCTCCTCCGTGGCGGCTGTCGGTGGCCGGGCCCAGGCTCTGCGCTAGGGCTCCCGGCTCAGGGGCGCAGGCGGCAGCCTCCTTCCTTCACGCTCCTGACATGTCCAGAGGAAAAGAGTGCCAGTGGGCTTATCTCCGTGCTCCTGCCCTGGTGGCCCCCGCGAGTGCCGCCTTCCCAGGCCCGAGCCCACAGGGCCGTGAAGGGCCTGCTGGCAGGCCTGCGGGGCGCCCACTGCCGTGGGGGCATGGGGACAGGACCCCACCTCCCCCATTGCCCCCTTTCTTTAATCGGAACAGCTGGGAAACCATCAGGTCCCGGAAGGCAGGTTTCTCTGGGTCGGACGAGTTCACAGCCTCAGACACGCGGGGCATCCAAGGTCGTGATTATTATAGGTCATGTTCAGTGAGGCTGCTCGTGCTCTGTCCCCCATTTCTTTCCAGATGAGACTGTAAAGTGTCTGCGAGTGGGCAGATGTCAGGCTTTGTGTCCTGTCAAGGGTTCGAGAGTGGGCAGTTGAGGGAGGTGGGAGCCCCCGAGGCCGGGGCAAGGCTGCCACCACTGGTCCAGCTGACAGAGAAGGCAGATGGCCGCCGGCGTCAGGAGCTCCCCAAGTGCAGGTCGCTGGTTGGGATGACAGTGTCGTCCTAGAAGACGCCCACGTTCTGCCTCAGGCGATGGGTGCCCTTGGGAACACGGGCGCGAGAACACAGTTGAGAGAAAGACATGCTTTGGAAAGGACTGAGCGTGAGGGTATGAAGAGGACATCTGAGCCCCCCCATGATGGAGAGGCATCCGTGCCGTTGATCCTGGAAGATTCTAGGGGCCACGTCTGACGCAGCAGCAGGCGGCGGAGGGGGCAACTGTGAGGGGGTCCTGTGCGCGTCTGACGTGGTGTTAGTGGGACGGCGTGGGAGGCCCGGAAGAGTGGGGGGGATACATGCTGCCGACACGTCTGCCCCCCTCCCCCGTGTGGCTGGGTGAGCCCAGAACAGTGGTCCGTCTGGATGTCCGCATGTCCCGGACTGTCCTGGTCCACATGCCCATGGGCCCCGTGATGTGAACGTGGCGCCACCGGGGGTGAGAGATGAGGCTGTGTGTTTTCACAGAACACGGTCCCCAGGCCCGAGCCCACGACTCCACGTGGCGCTCCCTCCCCTGAAGGAGCGGACGTGGCTAGCGCTGGAGCGGGGTCCGGCTGAGGTCCGGGCTGCGTGGACATTGGAGTGTCTGCATGTACGTGTGATTTGTGACCCTCAATGTGGCAGAAATCCCCGGGGGCATGTGGATGTCCTGGAGAAAGTCTCAAAGGGACACCAAGAGAGGAATATTAGCTCCTAGAGGAGGCCAAGGGAGGAGGGTTCCAGCGGTCATCAGAAAGGGGACGGGGGCTCCAGGTGGAAGCGAGGGCAGGTGGCCAGACCGGGCGCGTACTGTGTTCAGGGAAGACGTGGGAGGTTCCTGGGGCTCCCTCTTTTTTAAAATCAGTGTTTATTTACTTCTGGTGAAACACAGTGTGCCGTCTCACCATGTCTAAGTGCACAGCGCCGCGGTGACAGGTACTTTCCCGCGGTCGTGCAGCCGCCACCGTCCGCCCCAGGACGCCTTCCCTCTTGCCAGCCTGAAACTCCATCCCCATCAAACAGCAGTCTCCCCTCACCCGTCCCGGCCCCCCATCTCCTCTCCAACCACCTGCTCTCGGGGCCTCACGCGAGGACTTGGCTCGCGCCTGCCATCCCTCGCTGAGCAGAACGTCGTAGCGCGTCAGCCTCTCCTTCCTTCTTAAGGCCGGAAATGACTCCACCCTGGGGGCGCAGGGTTTGGCCACCTGTGCACCCCTCAGTGGACCCTGGGCCCCTGTGAATAATGCAGCGATGAACATGGGTGCCAGCACGTCCCTCGGACCCTGCTTCCAAGTGTTTCGGGTCTTGGCCCAGGAGCGGAGCTGCTGGGTCAGATGGTGACCGTTTCCCTCTCTGAGGAGCCGCCCCCAGCAGCGGCCCCACTTCGTCCCGCTGGCAGGTGTGCGAGGCTCCAATTCCTGCCTATTTTCAGCAGCACTGCTGTCTGTGGTTGGTTGCCCGTGTTTGTAGTGGCCTCCTAACGGGTGTGAGGGGGTATCCTGTGACTCTGACTTACGTTTCCTTCAGATGTTCTTGTTAATTCAGGTCGAGCATCTTTTCATGTGCTTGTTGGCCGTTTGCGTGTCTTTTTGGGGGGACTATCGATGCAAGTCCTTCGCCCGCTGTTTAATCGGGTTCTTGCGTTGGGCTCTGTACATGTTCTGGACACGAACGCCTTCTTAAGCCACTTGCGAGCTCCCATCTGTCCCGTGGGTTCCCTCTTTACCCTGGCGGTCGTGTCCTTGGCTGCAGTTTCTAATCTCGCGGGAGCAGGCCGCGTGTCCCATGCTGTCCCTTCCTAGACTTGTACACAGAGCAAGAGTCCCATGTAGTCCGGGGCCGCCAGTCTGGGACTTGGTTTTGGACACTGGTGAGCGTTGGGGGCGATGGGAAAGCAGTGACACGGTGGCTGTGACCCACTCAGTCCAGTTGTCCTGCGGACGGTGACCTTCACTACGTGCCTGCGTAGAGATGTGAGAGAAAGTTCTGGAAGGGAACAGACGAGCCTGAAGCGATATCGTCTCTGAGATATCAGCAGACCCTGTCCTGTCCCCCATACCGTTCGCATTGTCATAGTGAGAATGTGGCTGTGCGTGAGACGGATCCGCAGCTCTCCACCTGGCCCGCAGGCTGGACCAGCTGTTGGCCGCCTGCCCCCACCTCGGGAGGGGGTCGGTCTGTCCGGACCGGTGCACCTGCTGAAACGGTGTTTTTAAAAGCTCTCTGGGGATGCTGAGGTCAGCCAGGACCGAGGGCCACTCCATGGGGTGGTCCCAAGGACTGGTTCCTGGGAGGGGCCTGAGCCCCGTGGCCAAAACACAGCTTCCTCAGCCCCACCCCAGACAGGCCGGATGCCGAGCTCAGGGAGGAGACCCTGCCCCTCAAGTGTGTCTTGGGGTCACCGTTCTGATCAGGGTGCTTTGGGGACACTGGAGTCCCTGTGAGTTCTTCCACGTTGGAACCAGAACCGACCCGGCAGGCGGCCCTTCCACCCTGGAGCTCTGTTCCTGTGGCAAAAGCAAGAAGGAAGTTTTGGGAAAATCGAGTAACTCGTTCTGCTGTGTTTTTAGGGGGAACTTAACGGGCAGAAAGGCCTTGTACCTTCAAACTTCCTGGAAGAAGTGCCTGACGACGTGGAAGTCTATCTTTCGGACGCACCGTGCCACTACTCCCGGGACGCGCCCCTGCGCTCCAAGGCAAAACGGGTAAGCGGCCGCCCCCCCGCACTTCCGCCCCCGCCCCCGCGGCCACACTCGCTCCCGCACAGCCCTCGCGTGCACACGTTTGCGTCTGGGGCAGGAAAGCCCGTGCCCTGAATTTTTTTTCTCTGCCCTTCCCTGGGGGTCGCGCCTAAACGTTCTCGCTTTTGCTCGTTTATCTCGCAAGACCTGCCCCTCTCGGTTCCAACCCAGCTGCCTTTCCTCGCCAAGGGAGCCCCCGTCCTACCCTGTAGACGCACATTCCAGTTGGGGTGAGAGTGAAGGGGAAGGCTAGTCGTGCCGTGCGTTCGCCCCGCTAGGATTTCAGTTCTCTTACCAGAGACCAGAGACCTCCTCCAGCATAATTAACGAGTAGACGACATTCACGCGTAGTGTCTCATTTTTATTTTATTTCATCACTGCCAGTTTTTATATATTACATTTTTATATATATATATTTTTATTTCTTTGCTCATCTGCTTGGAAACAGAAGAAGAGTGTTCATTTCACACCCTAATCAGGCCCTGTAGCCTTCACGTAAGTGAGCACCTGAGGATACCGTGCAGATAGCTCTGTCCGCGGCCCCTGCGGACTAGGCGGGGGACACAGGGCTTCACTGTGGGCGCTCAGAGCCAAACCAAACAAAAGAAATATGTCTCAAAAAACCCTTGGGCCGAAAATAGTAGGCTGTAACTCGCTCAGTTGTAAAGCAACTGAATTTGTAGTCAAATCATCATCTTTACTGCTCATTTCCTACTATGCGCATTAAGAACATTTCGAAGGCCAACACTGGGAACATATTTCTTAAGAGGCCAATCGTTTGTTTCCGTAGAGAGTGTTCCGCTGTCTCCTCGTAACTAGAGCTGCATGTTGCATTGGTAGCCGCTCCCGGAAAACAGCACAGCCTAAACAGCTCTGTTTACCACGGGAGATTTTCCTTTACAATCACGTAACTCGAGATGGAGCAGAGGAGTAGCGGGCCCGGGCGAGGCAGGGTTGGCCCTGAGCACGCCACCTGCGGGCTTGGCTCCCGCCCGGGCCCGCCAAGTCGCCGTACCTCTAGCTCGCGGGAGGGCACACGCTCCTCAAAGCCCAAGTGCGTTCCGAGCGCACGGGCGTTTGCCGCCGGGCAGACCTGTGGGGGCACCAATGCAACGCTCGGTTTGCCGAGACATGCAGCGGCCGCGGTTGCACTAGACGGAGCAGGCGGTATCTTCAGCTGTCCTTCGGGATGCTCGGCTAGGTGTTTTCCATTGGAACTAGACCTTGATCCTAAATCCAAGCAAGCTTGAAGCCCTTGGCGCCTATCATGTGCCTGCAGGCTGCTGAGCACTCGGGTGAGGCGGAGGCTTGCGTGGGGGGCCAGGCAGCGAGGGCAGGATGCCGCGTTCCCGAGCACGCCTCCCAGCGAGCGCCAGCCAGCGCAGGGGCCGAGCGGGCTCCCGGGAGGCGCCGCGGAGGGAGCCGCCAGGTAGAAGGACGCACTACTGTGCGCTCCCAATTGGCAAAAATCCGCCTCTAGGGGCTGGGAGATAGCGAAAGCATGCAATAAGGGCCTCGAAGCTTCCTTTGATCGTGATTGAGGTTCATTTTAGTGTTTTTTTTCTTTCAACCGGTGTGTGCCATCCGCTCTCGCGTACTAACCCTCCCAGGAATGCCCTCCACAGGACCAGCACTTCCTATCCCCCCAGTCGCTTTCAGACCCAGGTTCCCTTTAAGAGCCTTCGCCTTCAAGATTACTGATGGGCACTCGGCCAATTTCACTATACCCTCATTTAGAGTGACTTCCGCTCCCCACCTCCCCACTCCGCCCCCACCCCTCCGCTTTGGGTCTTAATTTACAAAGTAAATTATTACCTAGATTTGTTTTGCCAAAGCAACGGCCTCCCCCTTCCCCGAAGACAGACCGCAGACCGAACGTGAATGGCTAGACCCTCCCTCTTAGGGCCCCTGTGGGGAGGGCGCGCGTGCTCGTGCTCGTGGCATCCTTCAACCCCTGAAGGAAGCCTCGAGCCACCCCTTCCCTTTCCTGGCGGGGGACGGGGCAGTGCGGTGTTACCAGCGGACGGATGTCGTTGGCGCTCACGCACTCAATAAACTGTCACACTGTACCTACTAGGTTCCTCCTGAGGGTTCAGGTACAGCAAGGAGAGCGCCATCCCCCACAGCCCATCTCCATTCGGGGTCACCTCCGTCATCTATGGGTACTGGTAGTCCTGGGAGAGGCAGGGAAATGTCCTCGAAAAAGAAAAAGGGGCTGCTTTCCAAAGGCAAGAAACTGCTGAAAAAGCTGGGTGCAGTGAAATGATCCATGTGCTTCTGGACAACTCCCCAATCCATGTAATTCTCTTTAATTCCAAACTAGGGCTTTCAATGACTCAAGTACTTCCTAAAAACACACTCTCCTCCCCTGACACGAGTAGAGAAGTGCTCTTTGCACTACCATCCTCTTTAAGCCAACGGCAAGGACAGAGAGCTGCTGGGGCTCCCTCCCAGCCTCCGTGCCAAGCGCTCTTGCCCGCGGCCTGACGGGAGGCGGGGTCTCCGAGCCCACGGGGGCCAGTAGCTCTTTGCGGCTCACTCCCCCCCTGGGTCCAGTCTGTGTGCGTTTGCCATCCGCCCTTAAAGGAATGGTTTCCACCTCGATCCCTTTCCAAAATGCTTGCCTCATGACGCATAACTCACTCCAACTCTGGTCTTGAAATTCCTAGTTTAACCGCCTTGATGTTCTGCCTTATAACTGCACAGTGGTTTGTACTGTCTAATAAAAACTACCGTGTACACTTCGTCTGTGTCGTGCTTTCAGTGCCCCCCCCCAAGACACAGCGCTCCGAAACCCAGTTGTGCAGGCCGTGCATTTTGAGACCCCGGCTTTTCGCCTTTCCAAAGCGAGCCGGGCGACACACAGAAAATGTTCACTTACTCAGATCGTTCAAAAAACAAAATAAGAGCGAGAGTCACTTTGTTTGGAGAAAGAGCGCTCCTCCGAGCCGCCAGAAGCTGAGACCCGCTCGTGGCGTTCAGTGTCACATTCCGTGGCGTACGGATGGACGCCACTTCCACTGTTTGTCCCACGCCCACACAGACACCCCGCAGCAAGCAGCACACGGGAGGCCCACGCCACACGCACAACGCTCTAACATTCAGTCCGCGCCACACGGCCCGTCGCGGGCCCTCCCACAGGAGGCTGGCCGCGTCGCCGGCAGGTGTGTGGGATCGGTTACTCTTTTGTAATTCTTGTCCACTTGTAAATTGTTTTTACTCTTTATACATCCTTTTCAGACTGCCTTTCTTTTGTAATTTATGGAAGGTTTATAAATGAATGACCGAGCTTTTCCCATTGTGTTCCGAGACTCTATTGTAAATTGTAATGTATTAGTATGTGGTACACTGAGTACAAGGAAATTGGTCTGCGTGTGGCTCAGTACTGTGTGCGTGTGCATGTGGACAGTTAGTGTAAGATATTTTATAGAAATAAAATTTGTTATTTTATACAACGCCGTTTATGCTGTGTCTTTGTTCGAAACACTTCTTACCAGAGCGGACTCACGGGATTCCTTTCTCCCGCGCACAAGAAAAACTCGGTAGCCTTGCCTTTCCTGGCACTGCCTTCTTCCTAAAGTCGTTGTGACCGGCACTGAGGGAGTCGTTTACAAGCTGCCGTCCCCCCGCACTGTTGGCGACAGCCCGCTCCGCGAGCAGAGCCGACTCCCTGGGCGTGAGGAACGCTCACAGACAGCCGAGGCCTCGAGCCTGAGTCCAAACCGTATTTGTACTGTTTCCCTCTGGCAACTTCACAATTCACGCAGTGTGAATAGAGAACGCTGTGCGATCTCATTCCCGTGTGAGACCGGACTCGGCCACACGCACGCGGCCGGGGCGGGAAGGTCAGAGGGCACAGAGTTTCAGTTATGCAAGATGAATAAACTTTGAAGAACTGATGTAAAGAAAATGCTAGATCAAATGGAGGGTCTTAAAAAAAAAATTCCAGGTCCAGGAATACTGGCGTAGGAAATGAAGGTTCACACAACAGTGTGAATACACTTTATGCCACTCCATGTTTAAAGATGGTTGAAATGGTACATTTTTTTACATATACTTCATCACAGTAAAAAAAAAATGACAATTTCTCAAAAAAAAAAATTAGGAGAGGTAGCCAGGATTCATGTTTCTCTAAATATTTTGAAAATATTTACAAATTTCCCAAAATATGGGGGCAGACCAAACGTAGGCAAACCCGAGGCGATAATGAGGGGACTTGGCTTTGGTGACTTTTACTGAACACTTGTGCAGTACATGATGCCAACTGTATACAACTTCTAGAGAGAAGAAAACCGCCCCACCTCCTGAGGCCAGCAGTGTCCGCAGCAAAAGTAGACAGAGGCTTTACAAGAAATCCACAGACCAGGAGCACCATGAGTTAAAAAAAAAATCCCTAATGAGATATTAGCAGATGAAATCCAGCGACATATAAATTGGAGGATTGGTGCACGGTGGCCAGCCGTAGATCATCCCAGGAATGCAGGCTGCCTGAACCTTCGGAGAAAAAGCCAACACACTTTATGGGTAGAACAGAAGACAAAAGCTGTCTTGTGAGGCAGGGAAAGCGTTGGAAAAAATTCGGTCCCTAGTCAGGAAACCAGGAAAAGAAAGGAATGTATCGCAACTTGGTAAAATTAGCAGCCAGCACCGTACCTGATGGTGAAAGACTGACCGCACCCCACTTTCCGTCCAAACCAACGCAAGGACGTCCGTTTGACCACTTGGGTTCCACACCGCACACGCCACACCTGGAACATTAGGGCAATGAGGAAAGAAAAGTCATGGACTTTGGGAAGGAAGAAGGGAAGCAGCCTGTTTTGCAGAGGACCTGATTGTGTATTTGGAAAATGTTAAGACCGCTGTCGGCACGAGGAAGTGCCTTTGGCAAAAGGCGACAGGCTGTGAGGTCAACATACACAAATCACTGGTATTTCTACAAACTAGCCGAGAACAATTAGAACAGAAATTAAAATACAAATGTAAGTGGTATAATAATAAAACAAAAATATAGGTAATTAGTTTTATTTACATCAAAACCACAACATACTTAGGGATAAATTTAACAAAATACGAGCAAAACCTGTGTGCTGAAAATTATAAAATATGGCTTAGAAATAAAAGGGCTCTCCGCCAGAGATACAGGACACGTTCTTGCTTTACAAGATGTAATATTGTTACATTTCCAATTCCCCCCAAGTAGTCTATTGATTCAGTGAAATGCCGGTCAAAATCCCAAACAGGCTTTTGCTAGAAATTGATGAACTGATTTAAAAAATGATGCAGAAATGCAAATGATCTCTGATCACCAAGACAATTTTGAAAAAGTTGAACGAGGTCGAAAGACTCCCATTGCCTGATTTTGAGGCTTGTAAGGCCACAGTTACCAAGGCAGTGTTGTTTTTGTGTAGAATGTGGACATTTAAGTTGCTGGAACAAACGGGAGAGTCCAGAAGTACATGTGTATGTATGTGCCACGTTCATTAGTAGCCAAGGTGCCAAGGCAGTTATGTAGGGGAAAGAAACACGGTGTTTTCTGGAACTGTTGCAGAAAGAGCTAACTGGGGGGGAAACTGACCTTTATCTCACGTGGCACACACAAATTAACTCCAAACAGATCACAGTGCTAAGTGAAAAAGTTGAAACTCTAAAGCTTCTAGAAGAAAATGGAAAAATTTGGCCAGGGAGATGTCTTACGTAGGAAAAAAAAAGCACAAAGTGTAAGGAAAAAAAAAAAACCCTGATGGTGAGATTTCATCAAATTTAAAAACGTCTTGGGGCACCTGGGTGGCTCAGCCGGTGAAGCATCTGCCTTCAGCTCAGTTGTGATCTCAGGGTCCTGGGATCGAGTCCCACATCGGGCTTCCTGCTCAGCTTCCTGCTCAGCGGGGAGTCGGCTTCTCCCTCTCCCTCTCCCACTCCCCCTGCTTGTATTCCCTCTCTGGCTGTGTCTCTCTCAAATAAATGCATACAAAATCTTTTTTAAAAATTCAGAAACGTGTTCTCTTTGAATGATACTTAGCACAAAACAGCGAGCCAGAAACTGGGATGAAACGTTCGTAGTGCGTGTATCTGACGAAAGATCTGTATCTAGAATATATAGACATTTTATAATTCAATAAGAACAACCAATTTTTAAAAAGATGTGCAGAAGATTTGGACAGCTATTTTATAAAAGATGTGAAAATGGCCAGGATGCACAGAGATGCTCGATGTCAGTAGTCAGCGAGGACGTATGTGTAATAGCCCGAAGAACATAATGTGTTTATACACCCACCGCAATGGCCCTGTCATGTCATCTGAGTTGGGTTATTTCAGTGAGAATTTAAAAATTCTATTAAAGGGCGCCTGCGTGGCTCAGTCAGTCAGGCGTCCGACTCCTGATTTCAGCTCAGGTCGTGATGTCAAGGTTGCTGGATCGAGCTCCGTCCTCAGTATGGACTCTGCTTCTCCCGGCCCTTCTGCTCCTCCCCCTGCTTGCATACTCTCTCTCTCTCAAATAAATAAAATCTTAAAAAAAAGACAAAAGTTGGGGAGAGAGAAGGCAAATAAAGCGCTCTCCAGAAAGATACACACACACTCCCCCAGCCCTGGACTCACAGGCCCGGGGCCAGACTGGGAACGGCAAAGACACACACACCGTCAAGGCAGGGCCTTCAAGGCTCAGGAATGAAGCGTGGCGGCTGACCCTTCTCAGGCAGGTGCAGTCTCCATAAGACAGCCCTGGCCACGCCACACCTGAGACCGTCAAGTCCCATCAAGTCCCCCTCCAAGGGCCTCCTTCCTGCCCCCGATCTCGGCCAGCCCTGATCGCACCCTTGCACTGCACAGGCGACTGGGGAGCCTGGACAAGGATGGGTTGAGCTGGGCCTACTTTTCCAGGTCCCCAGGAAGAAAACCATCCCATGGCGACAGGGCAGCTGGTGCTGACTTCTCGGAGGCCTGATGGGCTGTGGGCGCAGGGGAGACGTTCAGCTCTCTGCCTGGGGTACTTCATCCCAGGGTGTCACCGCCCTGGAAAGACCAGTGCACCCATGTCCAGGTCCCAGGCCAAGATGCTCACTTAGGAGAAGTTGGGGGGGCAGTGCCTCTAGTTCCCACAGCCCTCCAGACTGTAGAGGGACAGGGTCACAGAGTCAGAGGGTTCCTGAACTTGAACGCGCACGAGAAGCCGTGCTGGTTGACCTGGGGCTGCATTAATGGTTTATCCACTCAATACGTATGTGAGAACCTGCTGCATGCTGGGTACTGATTGAGAGCCTGGGAAGACTGCGTGAACGAGACACAGTCACTACCCTCCTGGGGCCCACACTCGGGAGAAGGGAGATCAAAGTAGGTCAGTCCGGGAAACACTTCCATGGCAAAGAGCGGTGGGACTGAACGGAATCACCAAGGGGGCTCGAGCAAAAAGCAGGGAGACCCTAGAGGCGCTCCAACGTGGAATCCGGAGGCACGGAGAAGGCACAGTGGGCCGGAGGGGGCCACGGAGGACAGCGCCCTAGCATCCAGGCACAGGAAGCCTTGTCAAGAGATGGGACATCACTCTTGGATATGCCAGTAGGGTCACTGATGATGGCTGGGAATTGACCAATGAGCGCCACGGAGATCAGGGAGGAGCTCCATAAAAGCACGGGTTAGAGAGAAGGGGAGGAAAGCCCTTGGGGGAAATACAGGCATTTTGCCTTAAGCGGGCGGAGGCGAGCGACACTGACCATCCTCGGCCTCCGTCTCGGGCTCCCTGGGCGCTCAGGTGACGCTCCTTGAGCTAGCTAACTAGCGCGTGACCTCAGCGCCACGCCGCTCGTGCTGTGTCAGCTGTGGGTCAGCTGTGTGCCGCAGTGTCTGGGTCCTTGGCTGCCTGTAAGTGACCCCCAATGGAACTGAGCACTAGGCTGGCTTGTCTGTGTTTCGGGACCAAAATGTCTTCGCTCGGAGGGTACTTTACTGCCCCTNCTGGGCGCTCAGGTGACGCTCCTTGAGCTAGCTAACTAGCGCGTGACCTCAGCGCCACGCCGCTCGTGCTGTAACAGCTGTGGGTCAGCTGTGTGCCGCAGTGTCTGGGTCCTTGGCTGCCTGTAAGTGACCCCCAATGGAACCGAGCACTAGGCTGGCTTGTCTGTGTTTCGGGACCAAAATGTCTTCGCTTGGAGGGTACTTTACTGCCCCCCTCCATCTCGTCACAACTGGCAAAGTCCTCAGGACGCCAAAAACAAAGAAGCCTCCATGGGCAAGGGGGCCCCTGCAGCAGAGCTCGCCGTCCCTACGGGGAGCCTGCTATCTGTGGGAGCGGGAGCCTGCTGTCCATGGGGGGAGCCCTCTGTCCGTGCAGTTGGACAGTGTACTGTCCGTGGGGAAAGCCTGATGGCCTTGCAGTTGGTGGAGTGTCCTGTACAGGACAGGAGCCCGCTGTCCAAGTAGTTGGTTGAGAGTTCTGTCCGTGGGGGGATCCCTCTCTCTGTGGAATTGGTGAAGCGTACTGTCCGGCGGGGTAGTCTGCTCTCCGTGGAATTGCGGGCGCGTACTCTCCGTGGGCAGGAGCCCACTGTCCACGGAGTTGGTGGAGCGTACTGTCCGTGGTGGGAACCCTCTGTCCGTGCAGTTGGTGGAGCGTACTGTCATTTGGGGAGCCCACTGTCCATGGTAGTAATGTTCCCGGGGGGAGCCCTCTATTTGTGGAGTTGGTGGAGCGTACTGTCTGTGGGGTGAACCCTCTGTCCGTGGATTTCGTGGAGTGTACTGTTCCTGGGGGAGCCCGTTTCCCATGGACTTGGTGGAATGTACTGTCCGTGGGCGGATCTCGCTGTCTGTGGGGGGAGCCCTGTGTGTATGGAGTTGGTGGAGTGTACTGCCACTGGGGGGAGCCCTCTGTCGATGGGGGGAGCCCTGTATCCATGGAGTTGGGGCACCATGTGCATGGGGGAGCCCACTGTCCATGGTGTTTTTGGAGCGTATTGTCTGTGGGAAGAGCCTCTGTCCATGGAATTCGTGGAGTTTACTGTCCTTGGGGGAGCCCGCTCTCCATGGAGTTGGTGGAGTGACTTTCTGTAAGGGGAGCATTCTGTCCGTGGGGGAAGCCCGCTGTCTGTGGAGTTCGTGGAGTGTGCTGCCACTGGGGGAGCGCTCTGTCCATGGAACTGGTGGAGCGTACTGTCTGTAGGGGGAG
>NC_048229.1:1661969-1687781 GCF_002007445.2 Ailuropoda melanoleuca
CCTCCATCTCGTCACAACTGGCAAAGTCCTCAGGACGCCAAAAACAAAGAAGCCTCCATGGGCAAGGGGGCCCCTGCAGCAGAGCTCGCCGTCCCTACGGGGAGCCTGCTATCTGTGGGAGCGGGAGCCTGCTGTCCATGGGGGGAGCCCTCTGTCCGTGCAGTTGGACAGTGTACTGTCCGTGGGGAAAGCCTGATGGCCTTGCAGTTGGTGGAGTGTCCTGTACAGGACAGGAGCCCGCTGTCCAAGTAGTTGGTTGAGAGTTCTGTCCGTGGGGGGATCCCTCTCTCTGTGGAATTGGTGAAGCGTACTGTCCGGCGGGGTAGTCTGCTCTCCGTGGAATTGCGGGCGCGTACTCTCCGTGGGCAGGAGCCCACTGTCCACGGAGTTGGTGGAGCGTACTGTCCGTGGTGGGAACCCTCTGTCCGTGCAGTTGGTGGAGCGTACTGTCATTTGGGGAGCCCACTGTCCATGGTAGTAATGTTCCCGGGGGGAGCCCTCTATTTGTGGAGTTGGTGGAGCGTACTGTCCGTGGGGTGAACCCTCTGTCCGTGGATTTCGTGGAGTGTACTGTTCCTGGGGGAGCCAGTTTCCCATGGACTTGGTGGAATGTACTGTCCGTGGGCGGATCTCGCTGTCTGTGGGGGGAGCCCTGTGTGTATGGAGTTGGTGGAGTGTACTGCCACTGGGGGGAGCCCTCTGTCGATGGGGGGAGCCCTGTATCCATGGAGTTGGAGCATCATGTGCATGGGGGAGCCCACTGTCCATGGTGTTTTTGGAGCGTATTGTCTGTGGGAAGAGCCTCTGTCCATGGAATTCGTGGAGTTTACTGTCCTTGGGGGAGCCCGCTCTCCATGGAGTTGGTGGAGTGACTTTCTGTAAGGGGAGCATTCTGTCCGTGGGGGAAGCCCGCTGTCTGTGGAGTTCGTGGAGTGTGCTGCCACTGGGGGAGCGCTCTGTCCATGGAACTGGTGGAGCGTACTGTCTGTAGGGGGAGGCCTCTGTCTGTNGGGGGAGCGCTCTGTCCATGGAACTGGTGGAGCGTACTGTCTGTAGGGGGAGCCCTCTGTCCATGGAATTGGTGGAGTGTACTGTCTGTGGGCAGGGCCTGCTGGCCGTGGAGTTATTAGAGTGTACTGTCCGTGGGGGGGAGCCCACCGTCCGTGGATTCGGTGGAGTGTACTGTCCGTGGGTGGAGCCCGCTGTCCGTGGAATTGGTGGAGCGTTCTGTTCGTGAGAGGAGCTAGCTCTTACTGGGGGAGCTTGCTGTCCGTGGAACTGGTGGAGCATACTGTCTGTGGGCAGGGCCTGCTGGCCGTGGAGTTATTGGAGTGTACTGTCTGTGGGCGGATCTCGCTGTCTGTGGGGGGAGCCCTGTGTCCATGGAGCTGGTGGAAAGTAATGTGCGTGGGGGGGAGCCCGCTGGCCATGGAGTTGGACAGTGTACTGTCCGTGGGGAAAGCCTGATGTCCTTGCAGTTGGTGGAGAGTCCTGTCCAGGGCAGGAGCCCGCTGTCCAAGTAGTTGGTTGAGTGTTCTGTCGATGGGGGGATCCCTCTGTCCGTGGAGCTGGTGGAGCGTTCTGTTCGTGAGGGGAGCCCGCTGTTACTGGGGGAAGCTTGCTGTCTGTGGAATTGCTGGAGCATACTTTCTGTGGGCAGAGCCCACTGTCCGTGGAGTTGGTGGAGTATACTCTTTGTGTGGGGAGCCCGCTGTCCGTGGGGGGAGCCTGCTGTCCATGGATTTGGTGGAGTCCCTTGTCCGTGGGGGAAGCCCGTGTTCCCTGGGGGTCCAGTTGTCTTGAGGGGAGCTTGTCTGTGGGGGAAGCCCGTTGTGAGGTGATGCTGCCTATTGTGGGGGAGCCTGATGCACATGGTGGTGGGGGAGTCCACGGTCTATGGAACTGGAGCAGCTAAGGAGCCAGGCTCAGGAAAGGGCTGTGGTTCATGGCAGTTTGGATGTCAGGGCGCGGGGTACCTGTGGCAACCATATTATGTTACAAGGGTCTGAGATGTCAAAAATGGCCCGAGTCGCTGCTAATTCTGCAGTGCAGGCATGGCCAAGCACTCTGGGCCATGACTAGTGGCACCGATTGGCAAGGTGGCACTCCCGCCAGGTGTTGGGGAGGTCGTGGCCAGGTGGTGGCATGGGACTTTGGCGGCTGTCCGGGCCCCGCAGGAGGCTGACTTAACTGAAAGCCTGTGCCAGGAGGGAAATAGATGGGTTGAAAAACAGGGACAAAGGCTCCTGCTGACCATAAAATAGCAGAAAGGGGGCCCGTGAGATGTCTGGTACACGGTTGTGGACGGATCTAAAATTTGGGACCCCGCGGGAAAACGTGAACGACCCAGTTCATTCTTGCTGATAAGCATATGGGAGCTACTGCCTAAGGGGAGGGGTTTATTCCCTTGAAGGCTCAAAGCCGGACACATGGCGGAGCGCCCCCTGCTAAAGGGGGAGCAGCAGGGGTGGACGGCTGCCGCGCACGGGGCTGGAGCGCCCATGCGGAATGCAGACGGACGGCACTGGCTCTGATAGACCACGGAGCTGAATGCACACTCATCTATGGAAACCTCTCAAGATTTGGAGGAGAAACAGGTTATTGATGGTTATGACAAATTATCAAGGTCAGACGAATTCGTCTCTGTCTAGAGATGGGCAGGCTTCGCCCCCCCTCTTTTCTAGTGTGTATGTACCTCGTTACTGAGTACACTGTGGGTGTCCTTCAGGATCTGGACCTAACCAGGGCTGAATTCAGGTTGCATGACTTGAGTTCTCCTCCGTCTCAAGCAGCCGCATCATGACAGGCGTCAAGTTGGAAGGCTGGGAGGTCAGGGCAGCGAGAGCCTGGGGCAGGGCGAATCCATAACGTTTCTGAGCATCAGCTCATTAGATAAGACAGTAGTAGTACTGAATACAACATGAACCTTCCCAACCCCTAAAATGGTACCGGTGTTACAGGCTTTTGCTGGTTGACTGGAGACCTTTCATTCCCCATCTAGCACAGATATTAAGACTTTTAATATGCCTTGGTTGAGAAGGGACGCCAGTGGGGTCGGGGTGCTAATCCACAAGAGGCCTTCTTACGGGTGAACATGGTGGTTGGACGAGTCCAGGCCCTGGGGTGCTAGCGGTGGACAAGAGCAGGGAGCTCCGTGGAGGCTCATGTCCAGCAGGGTGTGGCTGACGGCAATGACACAGTGGGAAATCCATTCCAGTTACTCACGTGGGTTCACTAAGAATCTGTTCTGGGAACACCGGTTATACCGTGGAGGTTGTATTGTGGAAGGTCGTATTTGAGAGAGCCATGCGTAGGCTCAGAGGGGACCAGACAGCTTTAAGAACACTGGGTGACTTTATGGACCCAATGATGCTCCTTGGAAAAAACTGGCCTGGTACCTGGCTTCTAGGGTTCCCGGGGGGCATGACCAGGTGAGCAAGGAAGGTCACTGCCTGGCAGGTGCAGGAATCTTAGGACATTTGGGGGACCTCAAAAAAGGAAGTAACCCAAATCTGTAGATATCACAAGAGAGTGTGATGGCAAGTGTTTGGCTGAGCTCTGAGCCTCTAAACACTATTAAAGGCTCCCTGTGAAAGTCCTTAGAAGTTTCAGCAAAGCAGATTCAAAAGCTTCACTTATGTACACTACTAAGCAGGTTTGTTAAAACTGGACTTGTTTCACCTTTGCTAGAAACGAGGCTGGTTTTAGAGCAGGGGTGGTGGCGGAGGGAACCGGTTTCACTAACACACCCTCATGGGTGTCCGATTCCAGGGCTCCCTGTCCTCGAGTGAGCATCACGTACCTGTCCTCTAGGCTGGATTCTCAATTCTGCTTTCCTTGCATATCTGGAGGGTTTCTGTCTGATCGCTTGCACGCTATGGGCCTACTTTGAAAGCCCACCTGCAGGGCCACCTCCAGAAAATGAGACAACTGGACTGACCTGTTAGGAAATGTGGAAGTGTTGCTAAGACCATGCACGGAGGGGCCAAAACAATGGTTCTATGATGGGGGCTCCGCTTAGCGATCTCCGGTCCTGACCCACACCCGCGGGAAGGCGCTTCGAGCAGTCGTCGTCCCCGTCTCAACGAGGAACAGGATAAAGCTGGGAGTGGTACTGGCTCCTAGGGACCAAATGGCTACTGTGTTGTTACTGGGGGAAGCCTCGAACTGCTGACGTTCCCTCCTGCCGCAGCTCGAGTCCCCCACTTCCACTGAGGCTCACAGACCTCTGCGGAGTCTGCGGAAAGGGACTCTCGCCGGGCTTGCCGGGGCACCTTGTGCTGCGGTGTGTAACGCTGCTGGGCTTGGGCTGCCAGTCTGCGCCCCCCCGGGGAAGCACGGCGTGCAGACCACCACATGGGCCAGAACGGTGCCGGGGGTGGAAGGCAGGAGTGCTGACAACACTCACCCCCATCTCTGGCCTGGGATCTCAGCACCCTGCCGGTCACTCTGTCACAACTGTGGGTTGTGGTCCAGGGTGGGCAGGTAGACGCAGCATAGCGCCCGGCACTGCCCCGGCCGTGAGTTACCCTGCAGAACTGTGGCGACGGTTTGGGGCGGCTTGCTTTGTCTTTTGGTACTGAAGTGTCTTCTCAGCCCGGAGGAGACTTTACTGACAGGGGAAAGTGAGAAAGCAGCTGTGGGAGACAAGAGGGGACAATGGGAAAGACACTGCCAGGTTTGTAGGCTGCTGGGAATGTGTAAGATGCTGATGCAGGGCCAGGAGAGAGACACGACTGTATCGGGAACATCTCTGAATGACTGGGTGCCTCGCGGACAGGTTCCATAATCAATCACTACACCGTAGAGGAATAGACGTGCTGTCCTTGGCAACAGGGCTGTTGTCTTGGGTGCTTGAGAATCTCCACGGCCGAGCGCGGGTCCGGAGAGGACAGGGAGCGTGGCTGCGGCGGCGCAGGTGTCTGGAGGGGAGCAGGGGAGGTCTCTAGGAGAGGTAGGGCGCAAAATCAGGACCTGCAGGGACAAGCCTGATTGTGACGGCGGTTACAGCAACCATGCAGCAGGGCTGTGGGGTGCGGTGGACAGACCAGCAGGAAAATGCTGCCCTGCGCTGGTGTTTCTGCCCCATGTTAAAACGAGCCCCACAGCATGACATGCGAAAGCCAGGAGCTGAAGTCCTCATCGGGTCTGACCCCAGGAGGTATGAAATGCCTGTAAGAGGAGGAGGGGTGGAGGATGCGTGGGACACCTGCCCTGCTCCAGAGCCAGCAGGACGAGAGATGTGGCAGACACAACCATGCCAAAGACAGGAAATGTCCTGGGAGAAAGCTAGATCTGTTCACTTCTGGTGTCAGAAACTTGTCAAACAAGGGGCTGACAAATGACCTTGAATTCCAGAGGGCACAGTGAGAGGTTCTAGTAGAACGGAGGATGGAGTCAGAAAACCATCTCAAGAGGTCCTTTCTGATCCTGAAAGGAGGGTGACAGGAGCCCAGCTGTGTCCAAGGGCAGGTGGGGGGCGCCGTGGCCTCTGAGTAACCCAGGTGGGTAGGGAGCGGTCCCCTCACCACAAAGCCAGGGGGCACTTCGTGGACACACTTGAAAATTTTACGATTCCTCTGTCACCCTGGACTTTCCAGGAACTGGGTTGGAATGATACACAACCAAAGCTACACCTGGCCCTTGAAATCTTGTGTCTGAATAATGACAACACCAACTACATGAACTTGAATCAAACCTTAAAATATGCAAAAACAGCCTGAAGATTTGTGCCACAGCATCAGGTTGCCTTTGCTGCTGGGACACAGACACCGTGAACACAAACCCCAGGAGTGTGCTGGGAGCGAGCAGGGGTGAGGGGAGAGCCCCATTGTGATGCACATCTGCAAAGCCCCCACCAAACCACGGGGTTACCTCAGGGACTCCTGAGACCAACGGGTCAGGCAAGGGCTGGGGAGGAAGAGTCTTCCGGGGTAGAACACGTGCGGATTTCTCACTTGAAGGAAGCAGCCCAGAGTTCAGTCCTTTTCTGCTCTGTGGCTTGAAAGCGCTGCAGCGGACTCCGAAGTGGTTGCTCTACGCTCTCCAGGGCCGGACACTGCCACCACGGGCATCCGAGAGCCGACTGCCCTGTGCCCTCCATCTTCTGGTGGGGCCCCTAGACATTCCTGCAAGGAGCTGGTCCTCTGACCACGCCCGCGCAGGAGCCAGGCTCCACCTATCGGGGTGGCGCATCCCTCTGGTTCCAGGAGGTACAGACCGCCATAGACCGCCAGGGTATTCCTTCCAAGGGGCTGAGGCAGACGCCTCAACCTAGACTGTGCCCATCAGTCAAAACCAATGCAGAGGAAGGCAGAATCAAGAGTGTACCCGCAGCCTCGCCAACCAGACTCCAGATGCCTTCTCAGCCGGCATTTGCCCAAATTCCCAGAAAAACCGCGTGGGGCGTGTCTAAGGGACAGTTCACCTGGTATCTTCCCCAGAAGTTCTGATTCTGCGTCTGGCACGAGCCCAGAGCTCACTGTTATTACAAAGCAAACGGGATGATGGTGAACAGATTCAATCCGGGATCATGCCTCAGATGGAAGGAGCAAGCCAATGCATAACCCTTCTGGCTGAAACTAATTTGAGCAGCTTTTCTGTCCCTCACAGCCAAGTTTTTTGAGTGAGGGTCTCTTGACTACTGTGACTTTTCCAGATTCCATTTACCATTTCTTAAAAGCTCCTGACTAGCCCTACAAATCTATATATAAAAAATACCCCAAACCCATCTTCCACGGTTGCAGGGTCAGACTTCCTCATACCCCTTTCACAGCGGGACAGCCTCGAGCAACTTCCGTCATGGCATCTGGTCTCTGGCACTCTTCTGAAACCTCACATTTCCCACTCCTTTTCTTCTTGTGTTTACAGCCCAGCTAGGTTAAGGAACCTGGGCTAATAGCCAACGACAATGTTAACAACAGTTATTAGCTTGAAGAACTAAAAGGAAAATAAAATGGTTTTTATTCATGTTAATGAGACTAAGTCCAAAGAGCCTCTATTTGATAAGACCAAGTATAATGATGCTAAGACAGGGACTTATGTAGGAGCGCTAACGTGCACACCCTTCACATTTACAAGCAATGCTTAGAACGGTTCTCAAACTACAGTTTTACTCATTAACTACAAGCCAGCTCTTTGCAACATTTCCTGAAAATTCCTACAAATGTGTACACGCGAATACAATCAACTTCCCGACAACGTCCTGCTCTGTCTGCATTTCCTCACAAGCTACAGCTCCCTGTTCTTGTCCCAGGAACACTGCAGCGGGCAGCTCCGGACACGGAAGTTCAAAACTGATATCAATTTAGCTTTTATAAACGGAACCGTATCCTTTTGACAGAGTGAGCTCTCCAGCAGTTTAAAAAACACATTAAATGGAAAGAAAATGCATATGTTTTCAGTAAAAACAAACTACACTGTTAGTGAATAAGGTGAGAATCCAATTTTATTTTATAACAAGTAGAAGGATATCCCCGTTGAAAACAAAATAAATAGTAATGTTAATATAGATTACTGGCCTCTTTTGTGAGAGTCTTAAAATGTTTCTTTGGACAGAAATTTAAAACTTTTCAACCATCTTCATTTAACCCCCATACCACCTAGCCCCAAAATGAAATAAAAAATTAGCCTACTTCTCCATAGTCTCCTACCATTCCCATACCTTGTACAGGTTTTTTAATGGCAGCTTTTTATCTTTAAAATAGATACGAAATAAAACCCTGTTACCTTACAGCTGTAGTAAGCATCCCACAGTATGCCTTTCTCTCCTTTAAATTAAAAATATTTCAAAGAGAAGATAAATATAGGTTTACAAAGTACCTTACCCACATTTTTTTTCAAAACAAAAAATTCTCACAATGTATGTGAGAAGCAAACAAGATAAAATACAAAATTTTAATTTTTACCTATAAGCCAGTCACAGCAGCAATGCTACAAATGAGACTCCAGATCTCCTAATTCCCTTCCCAAGTTTCATCTAGAAAGATAACAGCTAAAAAAAATAAAAATACAAAAATAAAAGCTTAAAAACCCCCAAAGCCATAAGGTCAGATGGCAGGAGCAGCCCGGTCGTCGTCCCCCGTGGGTCAGAGATAGTACAGGCGGCTGGAGAGGGACAGGTTGGGCTCCCTGTGAATGCTCTGGCCCACCAGGAAAGCCAGCTTGTGGGCGTACTGGCAAGGAGCGGGTACTCGAATGACGCCCTGGAGTGCGAGAGACACAGGGCTGTTACTCTCGCTGTCTCCTGGATCACTCATCTCAGAATTAACTAGAAAAGCCTTTTCTGAAAACAGAGCAACTCCTGTTTTGAAAAGTGAAGCTCGCAGACACGAGTACACGTCCCCAGGGAGACACACTTACCGGCCAGTTATAGTAGACGTGACACAGCTTGTACGTGAGCCTCTGTATGTGGTCCGGCTTCAGGCCACTGCTGTCGTAGATGACGTTATAGTGCGTGGGAGAGACACTGCCACTTCTCACCGCCTGGCTCACGATAAAAAAATCGTACCTGGAATTATAAGAGAAAAGCCACCTGGAGGGGAGGCTTACCTGTCTGAAAGCGGATGTTAACAGGGGTCCCATTTCTCACAGAGAAAAGGTCCTGTCTTCTAATGGAAGCTGGCCTCTTCAGGATGAAATGTGCTTCCTTCAAGTCCAGAGCACTTGCTGCTCATGGACCATTCTGGAATGCTTATGTGTGACCGAGGTTTCAGAAACACTATTACTTGGATTTTAAGTAGGTGTCATTGATGCCTCAGGGCATTCAACACGTGCTTGCACTGCCAGATTCGGCGGTGTCCCCGAGCCACCCACAGTTCCCTGCCTACACCCCGCCGGGTGCGCCAGCGTGCTCACAGAGGTCCTGGAGGGCGGCAGCGGCGGGGGGAATTAGAGATGCTGTTTCAGGCTGTTGCTCCCAAAACGTTCTTTTACCACAGAACCTTTCCCCCTCTTGCTGTTCCCACTGTTACTTAACAAAAAGAAAATGCTTCATTTTAATCATTAAGGATGCAAAGCAGACTCTCCAGGACTTGAAAACCTCCAGGGACAGAAGCAAAACGAGTGCAGGACCCAAGTGGTAAAGCAGACGCCAGGAGTGCTGACAGAGAGATGCACATCCGTCCCCCCTTTCTGGGTAGCAGGAACACATCGATCCAGAGATACGGTCGTTGGACCTAATAAAGCTCTAAGGAGATTACCTGTGCAACGTGCTAGGTCCCCTGAACCTGACAAATCAGAACACCACGACTGATCTAAAACATATTATTAGTGTTTTAGAAGAAAAAGGGTTGCAGACTCACGAAACCACCTTGCCCTAAACTGCACAGAAATCACAACAGAGCTAGAGTCAGACCCTTAGCTCCTGAGTCAGGCACATCAGGGTCCAGAGTGCTGGCAGCTAACGGCACTGGCGGTCCCTACAAGTGGGCATCTCCAGGCGTGTACAGAGCCTCAGCAGCTAAGCTCTAAATAGCATCTGGAAAAAAGTAATGAAATGTGCTCATACTTCATAATTCAACTTGGATTTTACCCAGTCTGTTTCCACAGCATCTCCAGGTCAATACTAGCCCTGAGCTGCGGTTAGCAGAGCGGGAGTGTTAGGAAGAGCAGTGAGGTCACTCTGACCGGTTAGAAGGTCCAGCAGGAAAGGAACTCACTATGTTAGTATCTTAGCCCCTCGGTCTCCCTCAGCTGACCCCCCCACAAGTAGAATCCTTCCGAAGCACTGCCGCAACTAACACCTGCCTGAGAGAAGACGGAAATCCGAGATAGTGCATCTCAACATGGAAATTTCCATTCACGGTTGCTAACAGAACTGATTACAGAGAGCGAAAAATCTGTATTATCATTCATCTACATAAAGTTAGTGAGTAAAGTCTCATTTACCCAAGGTCTGTACAGGAAGGGCATTCCACATTAGCAGCTTTGCACCAAGGCCCACACTTCATCCTGAGTAAAGCTGCCTTTGAAAGCTCCATCACACCGAAAAAGAGGAACGGTCCTAACAGCGCGCTCTCCTGAGGACAGCGTTGACCTGCACTGAGCGAGGGGCCGCCCCTCTGAGCACAGTTTACTGCCCCTTTGCCCCACAGAAGAGTCTCCGAGGAGACAGGTGCACCCCAGGGTGCTAACAGCGTCGCCCCATGGGCCCCACGTGTCCATGCATGTCCCAGCTAGCTGGCTCTCCTGTGACAAAGCACAGCTCCAGGTTACATAAGTTCTGTTTACTCAGAAGCCACTTATCTTATCTACAATTGCGTTTCAAACGCAACTTCTGACCTTGGTATAACAACAAAGCATTACGGATCTAGAGATTTTTACTAGGGAACAAGACTCTGAAGATAAGGTTACATGTTTAAAAAAAATACAAAAGCAATCTACAGCAGCAATTCTTACCCTCTGTACATATCATTAGTGCCACAGACAATAACTCTCTTCCCCCAAAGAACAACTGCACAGAAACCTGTTTACCATTGTAGACACGAACGAATCGCAGGCTTTAAACTAACTATCAGAAATACAAGGAACAGGTACACGTGTTGAAGCTGCTACGGCAGAAGACAGCCTTCCCGCCACCGCACAACTTACCATTCCGGTCTGGTGACCTCTACGTCAATAACCGTCCCGGGGAGCGGGTTCTGAAGTCTTCCTCCAGACTGGGCAAAAAATCTGGCGTTCACTCGTTTCTTCACCACAATTACCGTTAGTCTTGGGCTTAAAGGTGATGATGATGATGAATGTAATGACACTGAGTCTGTCGTGCTTCCAGGCACCCAACCAGACATTCCCATTCCCATCCTCCATTTAAAAAGAAACCCCCTCCCTCTCGAGGCAGAGTATCTGTCCGAGTTGTGGAAGGAGACTCCACAGCTTGTAAGGACCTAGACAAGGACCAGGAGTCAGCTGTGGGCGGAGCACAGGACGGCATGTGATGTGGGGTCGTTCCGATGTTCCGTCAACGGACAGACACACCGCTCACCCAGCACACGGAAACTGTACATTCAGCATGCTTCGAAGCACACAATTTGGAACACTCTTCACTGGGCATTTTCTACTAGGTGAGAAATAAGATCTGGAGTCTAAAATTGCTGATAGGGAAGCTCGTTTGAGCAGTGTCAAAGTCTAACCCAGCACTCCTGGTTCACAAGGCACTGGGGCTCCCCATCTTCATCTCCCTCGTGGGCTCAATCACCCCTCGCCTCACCACATGGTGGTAGAGGACACACCCCTTGCACCTCACTGCCCGACCCCACTCTCCGGCTGGTCTCCCTATGCCCAGATGAAGCTCCCTTTCCCCAGAGTGTCCAGCACTGCACCAGAAGCCATCTGCTGGCTCCTAACATGCCTTCCGGCTCCGTGGAGGGCAGCCCTGCAAGTGGCAGCACATGTGGGCTAGAGTATGCTTCACCCCTTTTCTAGCATCGCTGAAAGGCCCATTTTCAGAGCTAGTGGTCAAGCACACAGCCGCTAGGCAGTGCAGGGACCGGCACACAGACGGCGCTCGGGGACTGTGCTGGCGTGCACTGGACATCTGGGAGAGAGGACCATGACCAGCGCCTCCGTTTTTCCTGTGTCTTCTCCCAACCAGAACATTACTTCTTACAGAACAGAAATACACTTGACTCCAAACTGTGGGACACAGAGCTTTATGTGCAGTGGGATCTGGGACGTCTGGTTCGGCAAGGTTGTCCACAGTATACTGTCTGGACAGACCCCGAAGTGGGAACTTCTGTTTAACGATCGATCTCATTTTGGTCCTTCAAGATAGTTGAAAAAGCAAATCCTGAAGGGATGGGGGGTGATTTTACATAAACAGAGGGTATTTGTAGAAATAGCACCATCTACCCAATAAGGTCTAGTGCTGCCCAGTCACTGCGGCTCTGGATGTAACAAAGCCAGTCTCAGGAACCAAAAAACAAAGTGGATTTGAGTCCTCTGACATCATAAGAAACAACTTAGCAAATGTCAGGACAGAAAGGTCAAAAGTATGAAGTGATTTGTTCTTATATCAAATATCCTGAATCAGCTAATCCATTATGCATTTCAGTAAAAAGTTAACATCAACATTTCAATTAAAAAACAAATACTGCGGTTCTAAGAATAATTACAAATATTTACATCCAAACTGCATTTCTTCAAAGTGAGAAATAATTCTTGGATATTATTCTACTTTCTACACAACTATAGTTTTTTCTAGACAAGTTATCTACCATTTATTGAGTGCTTCCCGGGGACTGAATGAAATAATGAGTTATTCCTGCATATTCTTTTCGACAACCCTGGTTAGTCGCTTCCCCGTCTCACAGATGAAGGCAACGCTGAGATGAGACGGACTCTGCTCCCGCGGTGCCCTGCACTTGATCACTCACCTCGGCAGTCCCCCAAGTACAGCACAACTCACAACCACTTCCCGGGACAGCTGGTTGTGCCTCCATCCAAGCCACCACTTGAAACCCCTTCCCTGCACCAATTTAGCCCTACTACCTCCGTGGGAACTGGGCAGAGGAGCCCCAGCAGCCACCCGAGGCTCAGTGCCACACACTCACTAGGGGCACCATCTCCTCTGCGAGAGCAATTTCTGCCAGCGCTTCCGGGAACCAAACCCAAAGGACTCAAAAGACTCAAAGCGGCAGAGATGCAGGCCCCACCATGGCCACAGGTGCGTTCCCTGTATCCTAAACATTCAGCTCGAGGCTGGAAGATGAACTATGACCGCTACGCTTTACTTCTTTTTTTAAAAAATTTTTATTTATGAGAGAGAGTGAGTGAGTGAGTGCACACAAGTAGGGGGGAGCAGCAGAGGGAGAAGCAGACTCCCCACTGAGCAGGGAGCCCAACACAGGACTCAATCCCAGGACCCTGGGATCATGACCTGAGCCAAAGGCGGGTGCTTAACTGATCCAGCCAGGCACCCCTACTCTTTATTTCTTGAAAATTTCCTCTCTTCTCAGTCTGAGGCAAAAGCCACTGAGGCTGGACAATGCTGAGGGTGAAAGTGGTAAAGGAAGAGGAGACAAGCAAGCAGCTGGCACACTGGACACCGCCTGCCCCTACCGCCACACCTCACTGCCTGCGTGGACGGCACTTCCAACTCTGAGAAACACACCCACTAAGGTTTACAAAATTTCAGAGACCAAAAGAAATTAATACCATTATTTTAGTGAGAAAATACAAGCATAGTAAAGAACATTAGCTTTCATTTCTAAGATACTAGAAAATGCTTATTTGCATTTTAATCTGAAACACAATTACTTCAAAAGAGATAAAATCCCTGACTTCTCTGAGGACTTACTAGCATAATAAACTCATTTTAAGAAATATGTAGAATCTCAGAATCAGTAAGAAGAGGTCAAACACCTTGACATATAATGGTGAAGTCTGCAAACCTCAGAGACAAAGAGAAACTCCTGAAAGCACCTCGGAACAAGAGGCCTGTAACCTACAAGGGCAGAAAAGGGAGATTGGCAGCAGACTGATCCAGAGAGACCTGGCAGGCCAGAAAGGACTGGCAGATGTATTCAGGGTGCTAAATGAGGAAACACGCAGCCAAGAATACTTTATCCAGCAAGACTGTCATTCAGAATGGAAGGAGAGAAAGAGCTTCCAGGGCAAACAGAAACCAGCCCTGCAAGAGATATTAAAGGGGATCCTCTGAGGGAGGAGAGAGCCCCAAAGTAACATAGACCAGAAAGGAATAGAGACAATGTACAGAAACAGTGACTTTACAGGTTATCCAATGGCCCTAAATTCAAATCTTTCAATAGTTACTCTGAATGTAAATGGACTAAATGCCCCAATCAAAAGACACAGGGTATCAGATTGGATTAAAAAAAAAAGCGAGACCCACTGATATGCTGTCTGCAAGAGATTCATTTTAGACCCAAAGACACCTCCAGATTGAAATTGAGGGGGTGCAAAACCATTTATCATGCGAATGGGACATCAAAAGAAATCTGGGGTAACAATCCTTGTATCAGGCAAATTAGATTTTAAACCAAAGACTGTATTAAGGGATGAAGATGGACACTACAGCATAATTAAAGGGTCTATCCAATAAGAAAATAACTGTAAACATTTATGCTCTTAACTTGGAAGTAGCCAATTATATAAACCAACTAATAAAATTAAAGAAACACATTGATAACAATACAATAATAGGGGATTTCAACACACTCACTGCCCTGGACAGATCATCAAAGCAGAAGATCAACAAGGAAAGAAGGGCTTTGAATGACACACTGGACCAGACTGACTTCACAGGTATATACAGAACATTCTATCCTAAAGCAGAACACACATTCTTCTTGAGTGCACATGGAACATTCTCCAAAATAGATCACATCCTGGGTCACAAATTAGGTCTCAACCAGTACCATACCTGGGATTATTCCCTGCATGTTTTCAGACCACAATGCTTTGAAACTGGAACTCAATCACAGGAGGAAAGTTGGAAAGAACTCAAATACATGGAGGCTAAAGAGCATCCTATTAGAGAATGAATGGGTCAACGAGGAAATTAAAGATTAAAAAATTCATGGAAACAAATGAAAATGAAAACACACCTGTTCAAAAATCGTTGGGATGCAGCAAAGACAGTCCTAAAAGGGAAGTATACAGCAATATAAGCCTTTCTCAAGAAACAAGAAAGGTCTCAAATACACAACCTAACCGTACACCTAAAGGAACTGGAGAAAGAGCAGCAAATAAAGCCTAAACCCAGCAGGAGAAGAGAAATAATAAAGAGCAGAGCAGAAATCCATGAAACAGAGACCAAAAGAACAGTAGAACAGATCAACGAAACTAGGAGCTGGTTCTCTGAAAGAATCAATAAGACTGATAAACCCCTGGACAGACTTATCAAAAAGAAAAAAGGACCCAAATAAAATCATGAATGAAAGAGGAGAGCAACCAACACCAAAGAAATACAATTATAAGAACATATTATGAGAAACTATATACCAACAAATTAGGCATCATGGAAGAAAAGGCTGCATTCCTAGAGACACGTAAACTACGAAAACTGAACCTGGAAGAAACAGAAAACCTGAACAGGCCCACAAGCAGCAAAGAAATTGAAGCACTAATCAAAAATCTCCTGACAAACAAGAGCCCAGGGCCAGGTGGCTTCCCAGGTAAATTCTACCAAACATTTAAAGAACAATTAATACCTATTCTTCCAAAGCGGTTTCAAAAAACAGAAATGGAAGGAAAACTTTCAAACTTTATGAGGCCAGCATTACCTTGATCCCAAAACCAAAGACCCCACCAAAAAAGAGAATTACACACCAACATCCCTGATGAACATGGATGCCAAAATTCTCACCAAAATACTAGCCAACAGGATCCAACAGGACATTAAAAGAATTTTTCACCATGACCAAGTGGGATTTATTCCTGGGCTGCAAGGATGGTTCAACACCCACAAATCAATAAACAAGATACACTACATAAATAAAAGAAAGGACAAGAACCATATGATTCTCTCAATAGATGCCGAAAAAGCATCTGGCAAAGTACGGCACCCTTTTTTGATTAAAATTCTTCTCAGTGTAGGGACAGCGGGAACACACCTCAAATATCATAAAAGCCATCTATGAAAAGCCCACAGTGAGTATCATTCTCACTGGGGAAAAACTGAGAGCTTTTCCCCTAAGATCAGGAACACGGCAGGGATGTCCACTGTCACCACTCTTGTCCAACACAGTACTGTAAGTCCTAGCCTCAGCAATCAGACAACAACAAGAAATGAAAGGCATCCAAATCAGCAAAGAACTCTCACTTTTCACAGATGACATGATACTCAATGTGGAAAACCCGAAAGACTCCACCCCGAAATTGCTAGAACTCTTACAGGAACTCAGCAATGTGGCAGGATATAAAATCAATGCACAGAAATCAGTTGCACTTCTAAATGCTAACAACAAGACAGAAGAAAGAGAAATTAAAGAGTTGATCCCATTTACAATTGCACCAGAAACCATAAGATACCTAGGAATAAACTAAAGAGGCAAAGGATCTGTACTCAGAAAACTACACAACACCCATGAAATAAATTGAGGAAGACACAAAGAAACGGAAAAACATTCCATGCTCATGGAGTGGAAGAACAAATATTGTGAAAATGTCTATACTACCCAGAGCAATCTACACGTTCAATGCAATCCCTATCAAAATACCATCAACCTTTTTCACAGAGCTGGAACAAATAATCCTAAAATTTATACGGAACCAGAAAAGACCCCAAATAGCCAGAGGAATGTTGAAAAAGAAAACTAAAGCTGGAGGCGTCACAACTCCAGACTTCAAGCTCTATTACAAAGCTTGTGATCATCAAGACAGCATGATACTGGCACAAAAACAGACACACGAATCAATGGAACAGAAGAGAGAACCCAGAAACGGACCCTCAACTCTACGGTCAACTAATCTTCGACAAAGCAGAAAAGACTATCCAGTGGGAAAATGACAGTCTCTTCCATAAATGGAAGTGTGCTGGGAAAATGGGATAGCCACAGGCAGAAGAATGAAACTGGACCACTTTCTTACACCATACACAAACAAACTCAAAATGGATGAAAAGACCTCAATGTGAGACAGGAATCCATCAGAACCCTAGAGGAGAACACATGGGGGATGGGAAGGAAAAATAAGATGAAAATAAAAAGGGAAGCAAACCACAAGAGACTCTTAACTCTAGGAAACTGAGGGTTGCTGGAGTGGAGGTGGGTGGGGGGATGGGGTAACTGAGTGATGGACCTTAAGGAAGACACGTGATGGAATGAGCACTGGGTGTTATATGCAAGTGAGGAGTCACTAAATTTTACCTCTAAAACTAATAATATATGTTAATTGAATTTAAATAAATTTTAAATAAACATTGTCTTAAATTGATATGTCAACTTAAAAAAAAAGAAATGTGTAGAATTAACACTTAGAATCTGGCCATAGAAGACTTGGAGGTGCCCTCCCATTCAGGTAGAATTAAGAAACAAGCTCTTAATGCCTGCCCCACAGGTCATATAAATCACACTGAGCCCAGGTATAGTCAGTCAGTCAGTTTCAAAATCCCTCATTTCTACAGTAATACCAAATGCTGGCTAAAAAAGTCTGACAAAAACAACCAGTGTTGCAATACGCATATGCAAGCACACAAAGAGGCCTTTTGGATCTCCTGAGTAACCTTAAAAATCGGAATTGCACATCTTTATGATACACTAATAAGCTCTTAATACAACAGTCCCTGATCTCAGCTTGCTCACAATCTGACAGGGTAACAAAATGTAACTTACTGAAACAGCGGTCTGAAGTTGGTATGCAATGTCACTGTCCAACAGAATGGATGAGGGGGGTCTGTAGGACAGCAGAGGAGGGTGGACCCCAGTATGGGTTTCAGGGGCGCCAAGCACACCACCCTTGCACGTGCACACCATCCAAAAGGAGAAAAGTAACATCATCTCCTGGGAGACCAAACACATGCCAACTATCTTACCCGGATCAAGTACTTGTCAAGTTCACAAAGAAATCAAACAGATACTCATTGTACAAAAAACTGAGAAAGAGTAAACTAAGATGGTTTGGAATTTATTCTAATAACCAATTCTGTGGATGGCTATAGACGTGCTGGAATTCTCAGATCCCCGCACGTCAAGGCTTTAGGCGAGAAAGGTGGCAGGCAGAGAACTGGCCAAAGTGTCTTCATATGTCTTTCCTCTCCTTGAAGGGAGGGACCCTCTGTACAACCACTCTGCATGTCCAGCCCCTCCCCCTTCCATGCCTTCAAGCCCCACTGCACCCCTGAGGTTAGGTTCTCACTTACCTTTGCATCTGGGAACACTCATTTCAAAGATAAAGAGGTATAATTCTATGAGGAGAAACTGCTCTACAGTTGGCACGCTTACTTGTAGCCTCTGCCGACAGATCTCAGACAGTCCAGAAACTGCGGCACTTCATAGTTGACCAGTGTTTTCAGCTGACCGTCTCCTACACCATCCCGGTACACGATGATTCGACTAGGCATGTATTCATTGCAGCTATTCCAAGCCCTCAGAGCAGCTGAAAGCAAGCCAGAAAGGTTTTAAATCAATTAACACAGATAAAAACAGTGTGCTGTGGGACACCTGGGTGGCTCAGTCGTTAAGCATCTGCCTTTGGCTCAGGGCGTGGTCCCAGGGTCCTGCTCCACTGGGAGCCTGCTTCTTCCTCTCCCACTTCCCCTGCTTGTGTTCCCTCTCTCTCTGTCAAATAAATGAAAATAAATGAAAATAATAAAAAAAAACCCAAAAAACAAAAAAAAAACCCCAACAACAAAAACAAAAACCAGTGTGTTACTACCAAATTCTGGGCACGTTTTTCAATATCAGAACTTTAGGATAATGTCTTGAAGACCCCAGAGACCAGGATGGAAACACTATAGGAGACTGACCTTGCAAGCAGACTTTGAGCCCGTCTACAAGCTCTTGTCCTCGATCTTGAAATACACAGCGAGAGAACCAGCTGTTCAGAGAGACCAGGACCAGGGTGAGAACGTACCGTCCATGAGTTGTTCCTTCTGCTGCACTTCGTTCTTATTTTCCTCTTAGCAGCTTGTAATGTTTACCCCTTTTTAAGATACCTAACATCCCCAATACTTTACGAAATCTAAACAGAACAAGACACTCCTAACACCACAAACTAAGCTTTCTTTTATTATAAATACTATAATTCCCTTGCTGAAGAAAAAATAAGATTTAAACCGTAACACCCAGAGATAGCTCGTAGCTTTACACCTTCGTACACATAAGGAGCCCACTTTCTGCTCTGCTCTTTAGAAGACATTACAGATTTCACGCTTGTGAAGGATACAAGACCTCGAGAAACACACCCATTAGCAACACACACACATCAATATACCCTAATTTCTATCCTTTCCTATTTTTGAAAATTCTCTTCTAAGAAAAGCACTGAAAAATAATGCACTATGTTGAAAACACAAGTGACTGGGTAAACTAAAGTGGGTTTTCCAAAATAAAGTCAACACAAAAACTTTAGAGTACATTTCAGCAGTCAATAAAAATTATTTAAGAACTTTCAGAGATGGTCCCCCAAACAGAAATAATCATAAAATAGGCTGCGATGCAATCTACTATAGATTAAGGACCAATGAAAAAAGTTGAAAACAGCAAGGTAGCTAACCTCCTTTACTTCCCTTTCTTGCTTATCTAATGTAAGAGAAGTCAACGGGTTATAAAGAAAGAAGGAACAAAACCCCGAGCCTTGGAGACCCCCAGAATATCAGCCCTGTACTCCCACCTGCTCCTACCCATGTCTAGCAGTTAACCCACTGCCACCCATCCCTGCACTCACCGGGTCATCCCTTCATTGATACTCGCAACAAATCCTGCAATTGACCTCCGTCCAGCTGTGGTATCGTGGTAACAGTCAATGCCAACTATCATCGCCAGCTTTAGCTTTAACAAAAATATTGTAGTTTTAGATACAACAGAATACCAGCAGCATTTAGAAAGCAAATCCATTTTTCCCCAATGAAAACTTTTATTGTACCAGTTAAACCAAACTTACAGGCATATCAACCCTCCAAAGCTCCCCTCCCATCTTGCAATTCATCTGCAGGGCGATCTTGGTAGCAATGGCCATGACTGTCTGCTGCTTGCCAAGAGTCCGGGCCACCACACACTGACTCGGAGTAGGGCAATCTGTACACAAGTATTTTTTAATAGCATCATATTTGTCTTTCCGATTACTTGACAACAGACAAACAACCTGAAACCAAAAGAATGTTCTCATTACAAAGAATCAGGAAGCTGATGAAGGTCAAGGAAGAAAACGGGAACCAAACCCAGTCTCTGGGCATAAATGTCAGACACTGTCTCTGCCACAGAGCTAACAAGCAGCACGCTAACTGCTAGATACTGCCCACCGTACTCACCTAGTGATAGATGCTAACAAAAGGAAGAAAACCACGTGAAGCCAATGACTCAAAACCGAACACCATGAGAACTTAGTTAAGTACGCTCTAGGACCAGCCTGGAAGAACTTAGAGATAGGAAATACGGCAAAACTCGTGAGAACCTACAGGTGGACCAACAGAAGATCCTCTCCCTGGCTCACAGCTCCCATTTACTGACGACCCACCTAGGATCAGGGCCTTTAAACTTCTAAAGCTCTGGCTTGAGAACCTGGTGACACTATGAAATTTCCTGGGAAGTCCACGGACAACTCTGGGAACAAAACAGAGTGCCTGATCTAAACACACCCCTGCTGGACACGGGAAGAGGTTAGTCAAAGAGCACAAACTTCCAGTTATAAACTGAGTAAGTTCTGGGGATCGGCTGTACAGCACAGTGAGCAAAGTCCACAGTTCTGAGGCGTGGACTTGAGAGGTGCTGAAGACTAGATCTGAAATGTTCTTGGTATGAAAAAAAAATCAACTTGTAATCATGTGAGGTGCGGGAGGAGTGAACTAGCCCTGCAACACAAACATGTATCAAGGGTCCCCCTATACACCTTCAACTCCCAGTGTCGTGTGTCCAGCAGATCTAAACAGGGCCATAAAACCAATTCCTGCTCAATCCAAGTTTGTGTTCTAGAGCTGAATCCAGCTCTTTGACTCACTGCTGTGTTCTCCAATCTATGCTCCCAGGTTCTTCCCTCTTTTCACTAGCCCCCAACAAAATCACTTTGCCATCCTAGGTGTCTTCATTACTCCAAAGTAATAGTGCTCTGCCTGTGGCATTTAAGTAGGAGACGAAGGGCTAGAAAGGGAACAGATTAGCTGAAGCCAATTTACTTCTTAGGTTTAAAGCAACACACATATGTTGTTCATTGCTACATTTGTCTTTGCCACCTCATTAGTTATACCTGTACGTGTGCTGAACAACTAATCCTAATTTTTACTTTTGTGCCTATTCCCCATGAAATTTCATGGAATTAAAGCCTTTGAATCCAAATAAATTTCAGATGGATTTTGTTCTCCCCAGCCCTTCCTCACCAACTGCAGCACAAACAAGCTACCAGACACACAACTAAGGCCAGCGTTAACATAGCTACCTTACGAAGGTAAAATACGTATTCTCTGGCCAGTTTGTGAACCTAATTACGATGCTTCAAACTCAAATTCTAAGACTTACAAATGCAGTTTTTGAAACAAGTCACTCCAGACCAACAGCCTATGTACGTATCAGCTACTTACTATCTGGGTATCCGATGTAACCTTCTGCTGTAAGACTCTCAAATAGGCTTCAGTTCGATCATCCACTTCGATCCTACAACGGAAATTCATTATCCAACATTCAGAAAAAGTAATGAAAAATGTACCAGGCATAAAAAATTTCCTACAGATTATGACACACGAAACACTTCTGTGTAAAACATAAAAACAAGAGTGGCCACTTAGGCAAAAGGCTGTTTCTAACGCAAACAGCAGCAATAATCTGAGGCACAATACTGCTTGTTTTCCCACCCGTTCTGAGTTACTAAGATACATTTCTGCATCCCCATGACAGGGAACCGTATCAGATCTTTAAACTAACGTAATCTAGTTCATGTGTTTAACACTTCCATCACTTTTGCATTCCCACACCCTCCAAATGACTACTAATCAATTTTGAGTAGAAATGACTTGATAAACTTACATTATTGCCTTTTTCATTTGTATGCCCATGGCTGGTGTAACTTTAAATAGATTTTGTATCAGTGAATTGGCTGCTTCATAATTTCTTCGAGTATAGATCAACAGCCAGTTATCTAGTGGCTTAACACTAATTAATGGTGCACCTCTTGTTTCTTTTGACCAATCTGCAAACTGTGGATTGTAATCAAACTAGAAGAAAGTTCAGAGACACTGTGAATTCCACTGTATGTTCTCAGTGACAAAGCCAACAAGTCTGTAACAATTCTGTGGCATTCTGACCCTTCGGGGATTACCCTTCCATTTGGACTCCAGGACAGACTAAATGCCCCAGTGGGGGAGAAAGGTACAGAAGTGTGTCTGAGGATAATGGGCAACTGTCACACTGGCACACAAGTGCTTCTCACACCAAGCCCTCCTCTCAGTGCTTCCTGAGCTCCCCTTCATCTTCTAAGACATCATAAGGACAGGCGTAATGTCCCTTGAGGTAAAGATAAAAAACAAATATGGCTTGGAAGGTTAGGCACCTTGATGGAGGTGATGGATACTTAAAGTGAGTAAGGCAGAGAGCTAACCGACTCGAAGCACTGTGGCGTGGTGTGAGCTCTCACAGAGGAAAACCCTAGTGCTTTCTCCATGTGCTACCCACCTCCCCCATGCCTGTCGCACAAGGTGTGTACGCTGGCTGTTTCTACAGGGAGATACACACCGCTGCAGTTAAGACATGCAGCTACATGATTAGGCTGCTGTTCATACAATATTTATGAGGCAGAATGGCAGTTTTCTGTAAAAGGATTTTTAAAGTTCTGGCACTTGCAGTCCTTCCATTACACGAAAATATTTTTACAATACTTGCTTCCCTTTTCTGAGGAGAAAACACAAAAGGCATCACAATATTTCATATAGACCCCTCCAACAAATGGTCCAGGCAAAAATGAAGCCAAATAAATTGGAAGTTTTCTGTGTAAAAGCCCACTTCAGGTGCAGACAAAATACCAGCCCAGTCACTTACAGTTAGTTCTTCTATACCTTACTTTAAGTAATTCTGCCATTAGAAACAAATTATGCCAGCCTTCAGCAGAGTCTCCCCGACAACCGTGAGGACGAGCTACGGGCCCCTGCCTGCCTCCTCACTCCTTGGAGTTGACGGAGTGCCGGTGGGAGGAGAGGTGAGGAGAGGAGGTGAGGGGCAGACTGCCATGTAACGGGGTTTTCCTGCTTTACTGTGAACCAGACCCAAATCTGATGGGGCTGACAACTGAAGAACTGCCTTACTGTTTTTCCACCTTGGTGAATCTTTTCTGCTTGCAAAATTCTTCCTGAGAAGGACAGTAAGTTGGAGTCAAAGCTCAAACCCCAGTCTCGAAGTTCCCTCTGAACATTATCATCTCTGTAAATTTAAGATATTTACGTACCACTCAATGTAAGCAAACACAGTTAAAAACAGACACACACACAGACACACACACACACAGATTCACACCAACCTACGGTACATTTTCCTGTTTCTCTCAGGACTGAAAGCCCAGAGAGAACGCCAGGAAACACAGATGGGCTCTCCATTTCTCCCTCATCGTGTCCCTGCATCCCTTCAGGACAGTTTTTAACTTACAATTCTGATGCCCAAACTACCTTCCCTTCAAAGTAAACCCCTCAATGTCATAACAGAAAATAAATTTGTCCAAAACATTTCACCTTCTGCTTTATTGCCTTTTGCTAATAGAAGCTAAATTAGAAAAGACCTACAAAGTTTAATACTCCCTGACAAAGAGCAGGCCCACCTAGAAACAAAAAGAACCCACCCCAAATACAAAAGGAAAACAAAATGACTTTCACTCCCCGACACCACAGAAAATAACCCAAACTGGACCCGTGGCCCAGCGGGATGCAGAGGGCTTACTTATGAATATAGTCAATGAGTCTTCCCACTTCACGCTGCCTTTGTTCTGGAGTCAGTCTTGTATGGACAGCTAAGTCTTTCATCACATTAAAATCATTACGCATCTTATCAGTCAGACCTTCAAATAAAAATGTCAAAAGGTGTATGATTAGACAAACAAGGGTCACGACTCCACGTTTGCAGTGCAGGGTGGTGAAGAGGGAGGGGAAGTGCAAGGAGACGAAGCAGCAGGAAGGGCTTTTCCAGGGGTGGCGGGGCTCCTAGAAGAGACAGGAAAGGCAGCCCCACCGCAGTGGTACCTGTAAGATAGCAGAGTTCAGGAATGAGCATCGCAGGGCCTGGCAAAGTGCCGCCAGGGCCTCGCCTTCTCTTCGGCTGACTGACCAGAACAGGTTGCTTCAAGTCGGTGATCTCTTGGTTGTATTGCTGGTTAAGAAAAGAAGGTATCACTGTTCATGTGAATGCCTTTAGTAATAGGTCAGTGGACCAAAAACAAGGATTTGTTTTTTTAAATTGAGAATTGACACCAAAAGCAAGGCTGGTATCTGTATCCGAGTAAAGCTTAAAAAGTGCATCTTTGATCCTACTAGAATAGCTTGTGGTTTACACGTATTACTGAGTACCTCATCTTTCTTCCTAAAAACATAAGAGCCTCACTGTCCTTGACCATCTAAATTCGGAGTTTTAGTCACAGTTCACTTCATTTTGTGATTTTTTTGGTTTAGAAACAGAAGCCTGTGTATCTCTGGGTCCTCATGACAGGACTCCACCAAAACGACTCGTCAGTACAGGGTGAAGTGGTGTAGGAAACAAGCCTTGCTGTAACAATACAGGGGCGGGGTGGGGGAAGAAGAGGTTTGCACGCCACAGAACATTTTTAATTAGGAAAAGTTTTTTACAGAAGGTAGAAGGTGAATTTCAATTCAGTAGTCTTTTTACTTAAAAGATTTGACAAACTGTGAGAGACTCTGGACTCTGGGAAACAAACTGAGGGTTACAGAAGGGAGGGGGTGGGGGGCAGCTGGGTGACGGGGGCATTAAGGAGGGCATGTGTTGTGATGAGCATTGGGGGTTATACACAAGACATCAAAAACTAATGATGTACTAAATGTTGGCTAACTGAAAATAATTAAAAAAAATAATCAACAACAAAAGATTTTATTTGAGAGTGAACATGAGGGGGGGGGAGGGTCAGAGGGAGAAGCAGACTCCCAGCTGAGCAGGCAGCCTGACTCAGCGATCAATCCCAGGACCCCGAGATCATGACCTGAGTCAATTAACGGACTGAGTCACCCAGGCGCCCCTCAATTCAGTAGCCTTAAGATTCCCCACATGCAATCACTAAAGTAAGTTTTTACAACTGGTAAAAAAGAAAACCAAAAATGCTGACTTGGATGAGTTCACATATGCACGAGATGGCCTGCGGGCCTCCAGCTCAGGTCTGCAGCCCTGGAACCATGACAGGGTTCCTCGTGTCATCTCCGCTAGTTTCTGGCCCCATGTTCTCAAGACCCCTTTTCCTAGCATCATCCAATACCCTCTCTTTTTACTTTCAGAGAGCCGCACATCTATACTCAGCACACAGGGGCCGAGCACCAGGACGACCCTTCCATTAGTGTCTGCCGCTCACCAGCAGAGGAAGAAGTAATTTCTGTTCCTTATTCTCATCCTATGCCAGGTCCAGGCCACCTACCTTCAGGTACTAAGAGACCATGAATTCCAGTCTGATTTTGTCCTATGTTGAACTCTTTACCAGGAAAAAAGTTCATTTTCCTATTTTGGGCAAGAAAATTTCAAGAACACTCTTATCTGACATCTGCTCCACGTGCCTATACTTCGTATTTCATCACGCCATCTTTTTCATCAGGGTCCACCTGCTGACCACCCCCTCCCTTGCACGTCACTTACTGGGTGCACATTCGAGCAGGAGAATGGGAGTGGAGTCAGATGTGTTGCTACATCTGCCCTATCTCACCAATGGGCCTTCAGTGCGTGGTTCCTTATTGTACAACTTTGGGATCCCCTTCCTATATTCTTAGGGCCCAAACAAAAGCCTGTCAGTTCTTTTAACATCTTCCCCTACATCTAAAAACCTAGTACTTTCACTTCCATTTACCATTACTGTCAACCCTTTTCTTTTAAACCCTGACAATGACCCTCCCTTTCAAAGGCCCTTCTCCCCCACTCCAAGTTCTTCTTAAATATGATTTTTATTTTTATTTATTTTTTTTAAAGATTTTATTTATTTATTCGACAGAGATAGAGACAGACAGCGAGAGAGGGA
>NC_048229.1:1687881-1778355 GCF_002007445.2 Ailuropoda melanoleuca
CTAAAGCTGGAGGCGTCACAACTCCAGACTTCAAGCTCTATTACAAAGCTTGTGATCATCAAGACAGCATGGTACTGGCACAAAAACAGACACACGAATCAATGGAACAGAAGAGAGAATCCAGAAATGGACCCTCAACTCTACGGTCAACTAATCTTCGACAAAGCAGAAAAGACTACCCAGTGGGAAAATGACAGTCTCTTCCATAAATGGAAGTGTGCTGGGAAAATGGGATAGCCACACATAGAAGAATGAAACTGGACCACTTTCTTACACCATACACAAACAAACTCAAAATGGATGAAAAGACCTCAATGTGAGACAGGACTCCATCAGAACCCTAGAGGAGAACACAGGCAGCACCCTCTGTGACCTCGGCCACAGCAACTTCTTGCTGGACACGTCTTCAAAGGCAAGGGAGACAAAGGCAAAGATGAACTACTGGGACTTCATCAAGATAAAAAGCTTCTGCACAGCGAAGGAGACAGTCGACAAAACCAAAAGACAGCAGACAGAATGGGAGGAGATATTTGCAACTGTCTTCTCAGGTAAAGGGCTAGCTAGCATCCATAATCTAGAAAGAACGTATCAACCTCAACACCCAGAAAACAAATAACCCAGTCAAGGAAATGGGCAGAAGACATGAACAGACATTTCTCCGGAGAAGACACACAAATGGCCAACAGACACGTGAAAAAATGCTCCACGTCACTCGGCATCAGAGAAATACAGATCAAAACCACTCTGAGATCCCACCTCACACCAGTCAGAATGGCTAAAATTAACAAGTCAGGAAACGACCGATGCTGGCGAGGGTGAGGAGAAAGGGGAAACCTTCCTACACTGTTGGTGGGAATGCAAGCTGGTGCAGCTATTCTGGAAAACAGTATGGAAGTTCTTCAAAAAGTTGAAAGTAGAGCTACTCTGTGACCCAGCAATTGCATTACTGTGTATTTACCCCAAAGATACAAATGTAGTGATCTGAAAGGACACCTGCACCCCAATGTTCATAGCAGCCATGTCCACAACAGCCGAACTGTGGAGAGTCCAGATGTTCACCGACAGATGAAAGGTTAAGGAAAATGTGGTGTGTACACACACACACACAGGAATACTACTCAGCCACCAAAAAAATGAAATCTTGCCATTTGCAATGATGTGAATGGAACTAGAGGGTATTATGCTAAACAAAATAAGTCAGAGAAAGAGAAATATCACATGATTTCAGTCACATGGGGAATTTAAGAAACAAAACAGATGAACATAGAGGACGGGAAGGAAAATAAGATGAAATCAGAGAGACAAACCATAAAAGACTCTTAAGTCTAGGGAACAAACTGAGCGTTGTTAGAGGGGAGGTGGGTGGGGAGATGAGGTAATTGAGTGATGGGTACTAAGGAGGGCACTTGACGTAATCAGCACTGGGTGCTATATGCAACTGATGAATCACTAAATTCCAACCTTGAAACTAATAATACAGTACCTGTTAACTAAGTTGAATTTAAATAAAAAAAGTTAACCCATATGCAGATTTAGCACAACTGATACTGAGGATTTAGCCATCCTTAACCCCTATCCCTGGGTGAAGTTAAAAGAGAAGTGTTCATTACAGAATACAGGTCACTACAGTACACTTGTATTGTTCATTACCGATTACCCTACGGGTTTGTCCTCCATAAGCTTAAAATCAAACACAATGTTTCATTCTACTGGGAAAAAGGACGTAGGATCAAGCACTTCTCATGTGATAATGAGCTAAACTATGCTACGAATGCTTTAATAAATACATTTATATACAGCTTTCAAAGCAACTGTTCCATGTGTACAAGAAAATCCTACTGAAAATAGCTCACATTTTTCCTAAGGCCTAAATATTTCACATGAAAAAGAGAATGTCAACATACCTTCCTGTAGTACTCTAAGAAACTGACTTCAGAACCATCTGCTTTCTTAAAGGTACTCTTCGGATTCTGGTCCCAGTCAATATCATCTACTCTGTAGGTTTTATTGTTATACCTGCGGAACAGTTAAGATTTATTGGTATTTGATTAGAATTGTGGAAAGAGTATTAAAAAGAGGCTAGATATAGACAATAGGTAGTCTCTACAAAATAAACTTCCAGGTCACTTCCATATACAACGCCATGGGAAGAGAGAGGGAAAACTTCTTAAAGACCATGCTAGATGGGTGGGGAAGTGAGTAAAGAACTACTAAAAAATAAAATGAAGACTAAAAAGGATAGAAGTCATTAGATATTTGTCCTTTTCAAAGGAGTGTGCTCCCCCTGAGAACTTGTGTCTTAGGAAAGGTCACAAACACCCCTTCTCCATGTTCACGCTATTCCCACTCCTCCACTGTAAACCCTACTTTCCAACAGGATGGACTAGAGAGCTACAGAATCTTAAGACTTGCAAAATGATTTCCTCATATTTTAAAAAGCAGTCTTACTTGGTAAGAACAATTAAACCTATTAGTTCTTTAGAAACTTGTTCTTGAAATTTATGTTCTTCCGTTTGATGATATAGATTGAACATGAAATCTAACACGGTTTCACTGCGAAGGACTTTATGACTGACGTCAGTGCAAAGCATGATGTTGTTCTCGTATTGAAGAATAGAGGTGGTGAAGCCAGGCCAGATGACCAACCTGTCAAACAGAAGGAGAGCTATGAAGTGACCCCTATGAACAACCCTAACATGTCCTGTGTTATCAAGTTGTGTTCTTCTCCTCTATTAACTAGGTCTAAAGTGCAAAAGTTCTCAAATTGAGTAAATTTAGTTATTTCTAGGTTTTACATGGGTCCAGATAAAGACCCCTCTTTTTAAGATCCTCAACAATGAACGCTATTTTATAGTATAATAATTTAAGTTCCATTTTGAATTAATACACTAACTTTATTAAACGATTTTTTATGTTGGTAAGATTGAAGAAGTTGCCAGTCTAACTGAAAGCATCTATAACTAGTATAATAAGCCTAAACTGTGTGTGTGCCGCACTTGGGTACACTGTAGGAACTTCTGGAACAATCTTCATTAGCTCGTAAATTTTGTTTCCCAAAAGCAAATACAAACTTAGTGTTGGACAACTCTTCATGCTTTCCCAGTGACAGATAAATAGCATGTGATTTTTTAAAATCCAAGTATTCTGGGATGTCTCCTTTATTATTCAAACCAAGTTAAAGGTTCACTTAACATGATGGGCATCATTAACAGCCACAATAATGAATTTATTACTTCAAATTAGAGCGTTGCTTTCCAAGTCTGTGCTTAGGCCAAAGGCACAGAGAGCTTCCATTTCATACAAACCTATGATTTGGGATATCGATTGGGTCACTTGGGTTATAATAATTCCGTCCAATCTGCTGTAAATTCATGATCTTCAAGAGCCTGGAAATTGAAAGGTCAAAAGAGAAGAGTAAATACTGGTAAGTATCTCTAATGCACAGGGACTCACCACACCAGTTTTTCAACTCTTCTCTAGGTTTTCAATTTTTCTTAGTAAAATGTTAAGAAAACACTAACATACCTCCTGAAAATAATATTATAGAACTGCAAACAAGTTGGTGATGTAGGTGGGAGTTCATTTGTTAAGGTGATTGTTATCCTCACATGCTCTCCATTTCGGGTCTGACTAAACACTTCAGTAACCTGAGCCAGAGCAGTGGAAAACCAAATTTTTAATTGTTAAAAGAAACTAATAATCCCAGTCACATAATTCCTGCTAGTAAGGCAACAATGAAACACATGGAAAAGTTTTAAATTAAAAAAAGAATGACTATGAGAAGACTGGTTATAATGGTCATGAAGTTATTCAGGTGGATTTGGAAAGTGAGGCAATAATGCCAAAGTCCCCTCCGGGTTCATTATACATGCTATCAGAGAGAACACTGGAGTTTCTCTAAAAGCTACCCTAGATTGTGGCAGATCTGCCCTGAGGTGGAAATCCTTCATCACCCTCTCCCCAACCCAACATTTTAAAATAACCTTGTGCTGTAGTCTTTTAGGTAAAAATAATATTGTTCCATCAAAAGCATGACACCTTCCAATTAAATCTTCATGTTGAAAAAGAAGCGCTGAGCGGAGTCTTCTGGCTTCCATCAGCGGGTTATAGTCAATGTGATACTGATATAAGGCCCACTGGGGACGGGACGTCAATCGAAAATGGTTGGTGCTCAGCCTTACTATAATACCTGAAGAACCTGTAAAAGCGAGTCACGTTTCATTAACACAATGATGAGTTATTCTTCCCTGACATCTTTCCTGCCATGACAAGGCAGACACAGTTCTGTAAACAAGAGGCTAAGAATAGCATACAACACGAAGTTCTCAGACATCTGACTTTGAAAATGACTATCCTATCCAGGTAAGTTCCTATAAGCATATGTTCAGGAATAAATCCTCCTTACACTAAGTAAATTTACAACAGAACCAACCAAATCTCTCTATGGCAAAAAGTTAAAAAAAAAAAAAAAGTTACGTAACACTTAATAAAACATTTCAGCGCAGATGAAAACACCGATAACCTATTTCATCAAAGCCGAAAGAGAGTGGGAAATGGAAAATGCATGTAGATCGTGACCAAATGTGCCTTTTCTCCCTAGTACTGCATTATACAATAAATATGTAAAAGGGCTTCAATTCAGTGTCCTATGTACTGGAAAAGTAATCCCAGGAAACTGAATTCTTCATAATTAACCCACCTGTTTTTGATTCTTTAACATGGTCCAGGTTCTGTCTTGTATTCACACCAAGATCATGAAAGTCTCTACGACGACCTCCTCTCTCTGCTAATGATAACTCCTGAAATCCAGCAGATATCTGGAGCTCTTGAGAAAAAAAAAAAAGAAAGAAAAAATGATATCCTAGGTCACATGAAACATGAAATAAAGAATGACAATTTAATTCCCAAAGCACTACATGAAACCCAAAAGCTACAGAGGTGCTACAGATAATGTACAAGAATTCCACCAGAACGTTTTCAGTATCTGCTGGCCAGAGTACCTTAGCTAGGACTTCTATAAAGCCTTTCTTGCCACTGCCCCAGCCAAACCCAGTTGCTCCCCTGTAAGACATATATCCCTGTAAAAGACTAAGACAACTGGCCTGGTGGGATTCAAGAACTCAGGAGCATGCTTGCTGACTGGGAAATCATTATTCTGTATCGTAAGTTCTGATAACAACCTAAAAGCCTACATAGCAGTATTTTTCAGAGGCTTATGATGTGCTTATAGCTACAGGAATTGGTGGTTCATAAATTTTAATATGTAAACGTCTAGAGTGTCATTTCCTAATTCCCTTAAGAACAGAACAGATGGGATCGTCCTGTGCGTACCCCATGATGGCCACCACATACATGGCCTAGTGGGATAGTTGGTTAGCAGTTCATGTGGTTTCAAAAGCTGGTTATACTATCCAAAATTATTAAATCCTTCAATTTGTACAACATACAGAAGTATCTCCTATCAACAGTATGATGTGGGCCAAAGAATGAATGTGGGCTTTGTCGTCCAGTGTTACAATTGCAGCTTTCAGTTAATAGGGACCATACTTCGAGTACCAGGGACTTTAGTGGACTTCCCAATCGCTCAGTCTTCTTTATAAAAATAGTCTTTTAGGGAGTCATGTACCTAAATGGACTAGAATTCCACCTTCCCTGCAGGGAAGGACACCTAAGAGATTTACCAGAAATTACTGGATCGACCTCTGGGAATGCGCTCTGAGAGGGAGTCAGGAGCCAGCGTTTATGTTCTCTGGACCCCTTGCCCTGCCAATCTTGCCTGGAATCTGATGTGATCACCAAACATATGTCTTAATGACAGAAGTCAGGACAAAAGAACAAAACGATTGAGAGGCCCAGTTTTCTTCTGACCACAAATGCCAGAACTAGCCCCAAATTGCCAATTTCTGGACTTCTTCTTTAGAGGACAAACAGTGGCTTGAATAAAACATTGGTTCCTGACATACTCTGGAAGCAGTTATTCTAACGTAAGCCTCAACTTCCTGACTTGAAAAACTGATGAACTTCACGGGCATATAAGTTTTACATGAAAATATAATTTGTAAAGCCCTTTAAAGGTGCTGCGAAATATGTTGGTTCTGGTGCCCCAGGATCTTCAGAAGTTCTATTTAAAAGTCCTTTAAATACATATTTAACTGTTCTGTTTCCCTTGAACTTTTTATCCCAGAGACTTTCAAAGTAGCCTTGGGTGATTAACGATACTAACATAGATCAGGCATACCGAATCCAAGCTGGTAACAATAATAGTTCAGAGACTTTTTTCCTAAAAAGTCTGAATTTATCTAAAATTCAGTTCTGGATATAGAAACCTGACTGCAAATTTCTGAAGATAAACAACGATGAAGTCGGTTTCCCGCTCTACAGGCAGTACAACTTTTATATTTATCCAAAGCTTACCTGTCAATCTGTAAAGAGGACAGCCTTCAGAATGAATAAAATTGGAAAGCTTGTTAATTATAAGGATACCTCACTTTGTTGTGCTTCACAGACACTTTTTGGCACTTTTTACAACTGAAGCTTTGTGGCAACCCTGTGGTAAACAAGTCTACTGGTGCCATTTTTCCAACATTTGCTCATTTCTGTGTCACATTTTGGTAATTCTCACACCATTTTAAACCTTTTCACTATTATGGTGATCTGTGATCAGTAATTACAACTGGCTGAAAACTCAAACAATGGTTAGCATTTTCAGCAGTACGTATATTGTTTAGACATAACACTACTGCACACTTAACAGACTACAGTATGGTGTCAACTTTTATATATCCTGGGAAACCAAACAATTCATTTGACTCGCTTTATGATATTTGCTTTACTGCAGTGACCTGGAACCAGACCTGCAGTATCTCTGAGGTGTGCCTAGAATTTCCCTTTCCATGTAGCTGCTGGAGTGATTAAAAACACAAATCAAATGTTGCTATTGCTGTGTAAGAGCCCATTTACAGAATGAAAATCACCGTCCTAAGCAAGGTCTCATTTACAATAAATCTGTTAAACTTGCCAATTTCTAAAACTTAGTAGATACTTGAAAATTTATGACAAATACTTCTCAGACATAATCCTTACAACAGCAGTGAGAAGTTGTGAAATGGGTCTGGCATAGATTATTCCAAGTATTATTTAATCCTCACACCGACCGTTACTTATAAAGTTAGATACTAGCTTTTCAGAGATGGAAAATCAGAGTTTCATAGAAACTCAAGGCATCAAGATTAGAGGAAAGTGGGTAAAATCCTTTAAAGAGGTGAATGCCTCTGAATGAATTCTCATCAGACATCTTGAAAAATAACACATCTTGTAACTGATGTTTCTCCTCAAAATTTTCTATATAAAAACATATACATATACATGTATTCATTAAAAATACAAAAATAATGCTGTTTTACCACTTGGTAAACATATGATGCAGTGCAGGTGGTTGGTTCTGACTTTTACTGGTCAGGTGTTTGCACTGTGGGGCACAGAGCAGGACAGTCCGCACCCTCCCACAGTGTAACGGCTGCATTCCCATGAGGGGCCTTGCTAGTGAATGGTACTATCGTGGCTGCTACACGTGACAAGATGCCATCCAAAGGCTGGTACAACTCTACAAACCCACCGGGAGCAGCGCTGGTTTTCCAAATGCCAGCATTAAAATGGCAAAAAATAAAATGGTGCAGAACAGGCAAAAGCCGTTCATTTGGTTTGAGCGTCTTTACAAAGACTCAATGTTTTCATCAGCCTTTGCATGTTTCAAGGCACTGCCCCTTCATTTCCCTTGTCTGCTCCGCGCCCCCCATCCCCCACCGCCGGCTTGTCAAACATAGGTTTCCCAAGAACCCACTTGTGTGGAGACTGGCCTGCTGTCACTTCAGGAAGTTTCCAGGTTGCCCGGTAGTTGTCACACCACAGCTTACACCACCCTAAGATCTAAGATTCATCCTCTACTGTTCACGGATGACGTGGCTGTGATGAAACATTTGGAGGAGGTGGGAGTGTAGCTCAGGGAGTAAAGCAGCTCTGTCTTCCCGCCATCCAGCTGCCTCCACACCAGTTCCCCACAGAACATTTCCCACACCCACCCCAGCTGGAAAGCCACATCCTTACTAATTCCCCATGTGCATAGGGGTGTTTCCTGTATCAAAACCAAATGTAACTATAGAAAGACCTTACATCAAGCATCCGAATATTTCATGTTTGTAACAAAGTACTGAAAAAACAATTTTTGCAATCAAACTGGTGTTCTGACCTCACCAGGGGTCATAACTTTGACCTTGGTTTTTTGTACCTGAGAAACAGGGCGAGCCAGTAAAACACACAGGAAACCAAAGTTACAAATGTCAAAGGTGGTCCAGCTTGTGATGAAATCACTAAAGATGCCAAAACAATGTTCTCAAATGACTAATGAATAAGCACACATATGGTTAGTTTAGAACTTAATCGCTCAGTAAGAGCTAATACGGGGCCCTGGCAAGGATATGCTTTTTCATTACCAAGGAGAAAAGAAAGCCTGTGGCACTTCCCTAAGTACCGGCTGCGCAGCTGAGAGAGGGCCTGTTCGACTTGAAGGACTGCTGGGACCACGTTTATAACGACTCTGTACACTGGTGCCCGTTTCACATCTACTACACACACGACGTCTTTTTACTCTCCCTTCACCTTGGGACTTGGCTGTCGCTCCTACCGCTCCTCTCTGTCGTCCACGGCCAACTAATTCCCCTTCTGCTGCTGGCTGCTGAGGCCTGGGCTGGACAAAGCCAGGCTGCTGACTCTACGGCGATATGCAAACAAACAGCATTCTTTTCATGTCAAAAGGTCACAGGTGAGAGGAAACAGTCTTCAACAAGTCTAAGACATTCAAACAAAACTAAGCTACATTAGTAACCAAGTACTGCATTCCTATAAAGAAGTTTCCTCAAGAAGGGTCACTAACTGGGTGATGGGCATTAAGGAGGGCACGTGATGGAATGAGCAATGGGTGTGACACACAACTGACGAATCACTGAACTCTACCTCCGAAACTAATACTACACTACACGTTAATATGAATAAAGTTTTTTAAAAAAGAGTAAAGAATCAGCTCTTCAGGTGCTCAAGAAATAGAACTTTTTTCAACAGCCTAAGCCGATAAAGATGTAGCAGGTTTCTGTTTTTCAAGGACACACTGTGAAAAGTAAAGCACTCACCGCAGCAGCCCCCACGTGCTGCACCGTCTCCTGCCCACGGGCCCGTCCTCTGGCTCTCGCTCTGGCTCGCCCAGTCATTTTTTTTTCCTTGAGGAGAAATAATCGTAAAGACAACATTCAAAATACAGAATTACACTTGAGTGTTCCTACAATGTTCCTTTTAGATGTATTGAAGATTCCACAGTAAGGTCCTGAATCAGCACCTATTTTTCTAACCTAACAGAGTTGAAGGCAATGTGCCTACCTTCAATGAACAGAAGTGCTTACTGTGGACTGGGAGGCACACCGGGTGGCAGGGCTAAAGTGCAGGACTTGTTTTAACACAGACTTTCATTTTTTAGTTGAATTACTATCTCAACCAGACTTAGAGAAAACTGTTAGGAGACATCGGAGGCCAGTGACTAGCCCTTTCGCGTGCGGGTATAATCCATGAAACTGGGCCAGTGTGGCATGTTTGAGGTCAGGCCCTTTCCCTAACTCTTCCACGTACCCACCACACCCTCCTGGGTCATCCCACAGCGCCACGTGCACCTTAAACACACCCAAACCACTATCTTCTACAGCACATCATTTATGTCCCACAATCGCATTCTTGGTGAGGGGCACGACCATCCACCACGCCTCCGAAGAAAAAGGACAGAGTCCTTGCTCTCCCAATGCCGCCTCTGTTGCTCATACTCCTTTGGATCCAACAATGTTCTCCATCTCAACACAACTGTGTAAGGGGCTGGGAGCCAGGGCCCGTGTCAGGATCAGAGATACCACCAGGCATAAAAGTGGACGCACCGCCTTACTCCCACAATAGAGCCGAAAGCCGTATCGTCAGGTCACGCAGGGTGGAGACCTCAGAGCTAGTCTGCCCAAACCCGACTCCTTCACGAAGGGACATAACCTGAGATTCATGTCTCCAGTTGTGAAACAGAGTTTTAATAACCTACCACACAGGTCCAGCGTGCCGTTCAAGTGAGAACTAACATGAAGGGCTTTATAAAGTGTTGGCACACAGCACTGAACACATCTTAGCCCCAGTGGGAAAGGCAGATGAAATTATAACTACATATTTTTAAAAGTTTAATGAGGGAAATAAGCAGGATGTTCTTACAGAAAAGCAAGCAGGAACTACTTTACATACTGAAGTTGGCCTCCTGTGAAGCCACCACTTAAACAGAGATGCAAGAGGATCAGGAAGCAGCAGGCACAGGGTCCCAGGCTTCCAGAAAAGCAAAGTGTGGAGAGTGTGGGTGGCCTGTGGAGCTGAAAGACGTTGGCCACAGTGTACTAAGGAAGGAGAGCTGGTGGGTCAGAACGTGCAGCGCCTTGCCGGCAACAGGAGGGAGCTCGGATTCCACCTTCAATGCGATGAGAGACCACTGAAGGTTCTAAACACCAAGGGGCAGGCTGCGACATCATTTACATTTAAGATCACTCTGCCTTAAGTCAGGTTTTCATCTTTTACAGTTTTCACAGCTGCTAAAATTCTTTGTTCTATGAAAACCTTCTAATGACAATCTCCAATAGTGAAAGACCTCGTTGACTTCCTATTGTGTTCTACAGGATTAGAAGCAAATGCATGAACTCACCAAATTGTAAAAACTTTTACAATCTGACTCTAACTCAGCAATTTCCAGAGCAGGTTAGAGAAAATCGTCTGCTGATCTGCCGCATATCAGAACTAATTTTTTTTTTTTAAGATTTTATTTTTATTTATTCGACAGAGAGAGAGACAGATGCGAGAGAGGGAACACAAGCAGGGGGAGTGGGAGAGGAAGAAGCAGGCTCACAGCAGGAGCCTGATGTGGGGCTCGATCCCACAACGCCGGGATCACGCCCTGAGCCGAAGGCAGACGCTTAACCGCTGTGCCACCCAGGCGCCCCAGAACTAATTTTTAATGCCATTTTAAACTTCTGTGCATTTATACTGCCTGTATGAGGACGATGGCCATGCGCACCCAGCTTGCACACGGGACCTGCTGGCGTACATGCTCAGGTCTCTCACTTCCTCCTCCCACATACCTGCACACTAGGCCCCAGCTCCAAGCCTGCACTGGGCATCCTGGAAGTAATGGTAAGTTTGGGTTGGGTTTTTTTGTTGCTTTTTAAAGCAATAATACGCTGAACTGCCACCTCAATATTCTTACAGTGCAGTTCTCAAAACGTGATTTCTCTCCAGCAACACCTGGAGCTTGTTGGAAACACCAATTAGACAGAGCGGGTCCCTGCTCCCGACCTAGCAAGCCCACAGTTCATCTCAGCCGGCCTCCAGGTGATTCTCGCATCACCCAAGACACCCACGTAACCACACAGAGGTGGGGTATGCAGGCGCCGTGTGGAGGGCTGTCCAGCATAGCTGTGGTTCCTGGCTGTACCCTTCCAACTTCGGGTTACCCAGATGGGTGACAAATTACACAGCCACCCTTAAATAAGACTAGGAGGTGGTGCTTATCATCCCAGCTAGAAACGACACCCAGTCAAACTGCCGTCCACCCAGGGAGCAACGCCCCCCCAGCACCTGCCCCTGCAAACTGGAGGCCAGCGGGGTAACCAGGCAGGCTCAACCCCCCCCCCAACCTGGGCAGTGCTGGGGAATGCCCTCTGACCCACGCAGTGCCCCCTCAGCCCAGGTAATACCCTGACCCTAAGCAGTGTCCAGGAATGACCACCACACCCCCCACCGGCCCAGACAGTGCTCCCCAAACCGGACAATGCCCCCCCCAACTCTTGTACTGTCCAGGAATGAGCTCCTCGATCCAGTGTCCCTCTAATTGGGTAATGCCCCCAACCCTGAGCAGTGCCCAAGAACCCTCTGACCCAGACACTGCTCCCCCAACCACGCAGTGCCCCCCAAACCCGGGCAGAGCCCAGGAATGCCCCCTGACACGGCCAGTAACCGCCTGAGCCCCGGCCATGTCCTGTAATGCCCCCCCGACCGTGGAAGTAGCCCCAACCACCCCCCGCATTGCCGGGGTACGCCCCACTCCGACCCCGGCAGCGCCCCCCCCCAGGGCTGCTTCCTCCCTCGCAGCGCGCGACGCCCCTCCATGGCAGGCGGCCCCCAAACCTGCGCACCCCGGGCGCCCCACCTCAGCAGGCCCGCAGCCGCAGAGAAACCCACGCACCCAGCCAGGCCGCCGCGACCCTAAATCGCCTCAGCACCTCGCCGCCTCCCTAACAGCCACCGCGCCGCCAACCGTCACCCCACGCCGGATCCCTCCGCGCCGGAACTTCGCGCCCCGACGCCCAACCCAGCAAGCCGGCGCTCCTGGGGGCCACGGAGCTGCGCCGCTCGCCGTCACTTCCCTGTCAGCAGCGGCTCCGTTCCACTCGTGGGCCGTCGCGGGCTCCAGACGCCGGCGGAAGGGGCGCGGCACTCCTTTCCTAGGCGGAAGGACACCTCCGCCTGGTGGTGAAGCCGCCTGCACGTGACACGGGATAACGGTGGGGCGAGGACGTGCGCGCGCTGCGCCCAGATTGGCTGGCACGTGCAAGGCGGTTTTCCGGGGGCGTGGTGGGCGTGGCCAGACGAGCCCCCGCCCCAGGCCCCGCCCAGGCCCGCAGGTGGGCGAGGCAGGCGCTGGCCTGGTTCCCAGCTCCCGGAGCAGAGCAGCGCAAGGGGCAAGACCTGAGTCGGCTGTGAGAGTGGGAACAGGTGCAAAACAGCGGACTGAACTTTGGGTGGCCCCTTCAAATTAGAAGCTATTTAGCTCATCAAATAGAGAAATGAGATCGCAGTTTTGCCCCCGAGAAAATAAAGCGCGTCCCAGAGCCTCAGTGCCGGGCGGCAGTGCACCTGCCCATTTAAGTGTGCACAAACGGCGTGCTGAGTGCACGCGCGGGGAAGTGTGCGGCAGCGGTCGTCAGCAGTATTGACCTGCATCATCACCTGGGGGGCTGCTTAAAGCACGGATGGTTCCGCCCCCTCCCCTAGGGATTCTGATTCAGCGGGTTCAGTTGGCGGGTCGGCTCATCCCCTTCTCTTGACAACTTGCAGGTGATGCTGACCCAGCTGCTCCGGGGTCCTGGATACGAGGCCCAGAATTAGATGCCTTCAACACGAATTTGTTTTGTCGTAGGGCAAACCCAACACAGTTAAAAGTATTGTAAACATCTTAAAATAACACAGTTATTTGTCAGGCTCATTAAATCCAGTAATTATTCAATAGTTTCTTAAGGATGGAGTGTAGGGGTGTAGTGGCAATACGGTTATCTAGAGGAACTAATCTCAAAGCTGCATTTATACAGCAAACCTATTTTATCAATACTTAAGCGAGTATTGCGGGGCCTGGGGGTTGGAGGGGGCCGAAGTGTTCCCAAGCCAGCTCCCCAAGTCTGCAGTCTCCTCTGTGCGTTCAGGGAATAGGCTGGATTTCAGTGTTTATCGCACTCACTTGATTGTAAACACCCAGAAGGGGGAACTTCTGAAAAACACATTCCCAGGTAATCCTGATTCAAGACGTTTGAGATGGGAGCAAAGAATTAAGAAGAGTCACCAGGTGATTTTGACGCTGAGAGAATTTTGAGAAATTAAAGGGAAGATCTGTGATCTTGACATCATACACACTTAAAGAAAGGATTTATGTGAAAAGGGGATACCCAATTAGTTTTTTGGGGGAGGGGGGATGGCTTCACTTTTTAAAAAAATAAAAGGCACCATTTGGTATAATACAATAGAAACCTCAACTTTTCTAGGAGGGATTTAAGATGTTGGTGAGAAAGATGTTCTGCAACCTTGCCAGCAGATGGAGCCATAAAACAAGAAATAAGTCTCCAGCTTCAACGGGGTGCTGGGTAGAGCAATACCAGGAATGCACCTTACAGGGAAGAAGTAAGCCGTTTGCCTCTCTCTCTTCTCTGTGTGCCTACACTCCTGGGAACTGCTAAGGAAACTGCATCCCTGGAGCATCTCGGTGTGTGCTATATCTGAAATGGGTGTTTTCTAAAAGCATAGGAAGTTACGATACAACAAGGTGGAGGCAAACCCTTCATTCTTCCGATGGTGCAAACAGCACCCCTCACAAAGCTCACCTAAAACTTAAAAAGAAAAGCTGCAGAGAGAAATTGGGGAAACTTTTTTTTTTTTGAGTTCCTGTATTGACAGCATGACCTAGTGGCACCAGTTACTGGATACAAGCACACGCCTAGTGCTAGAAACTGGAAAGTGAATGGAGGTGCATTCTCCGTCCGGGAGCAGAGCATTACGAGGGCCCTGGGTGCTGGGAGGGAGGTCGCTTGGCAGACACTGATGCTGCAGTCTGAAGGGTGAATGGGATTTGCAGGGAGCCCTGTGGCCCAAGCAGGTGGGGGTGTCTAGGGAACGGCCAGTGATGGTACAGCAGGAATGGTGAACATATGCAGAGGAGGGTCAGGGGAGGGCGCTGGAGGGGCAGACCAGGTTCTAGAAGTTGAATGACAACAAACACTGAATGGCCAGGCTGTTGAATACACCCTGCTAGGTGCTATGAGACGCACTGTCTGTCCTCCTGATGAAGCCAAGCCCCAGGGCCCCCAAGTGGAACGTGTGTCACAACTAAGCCAGTCACGGAACAGGACAACAGGCTCGTAAACACCATTCCTGATCTGGTCAGAGACTTCTGGGTCCTAGCCAGACCTTGCCAAGAGGGAATGAGGGCTCAGATTTGCTGCCTCTCATGTTATTTTATCATTGTAGTTTGTTTTGATTCCTTGAGGGGAATTCACATAACATGAAATTAACCATTTTACAGTGAACAGTGGAGTGGTCCTTAGTACATCCACAGTGTTGTGCCAACACCACTTCTCTCTAGTTCCAGAACATTTCCATCGCCCACTCCTATTAAGCTGTCATTCCTTGTTCCCTCCTCACCGCAGCCCCTGCCTACCACAAATCTTCTTCCTGTCTCTATGGATTTATCTGCTTTATTCATGTCATATGAACGGACTTTGTGGCTTTCTGGCTTCTTTCACTGAGCATCATGTTTTCAAGGTTGGTCCTTGAACATTGTAGCACAGATCAGTCCTTCATTCCTTTTTATGGCTGAATAATACGCCCCTGTGTGGATAGACCTCATCTGTTTACCCGTTTACCAGTTGAAGGATGGGTCTAATGATTTTAAAGGGAAGTAGGGATCCTGGACACCTGTGGACTCTTTGTCAGCCCATGGCCACTGGGTTTGTGGCCACATCACATCCTTGTGTCCAAATCCAGTGGACCCTTTTTGGACCTACCTGTCTTCTCGGTACCATTGAGAGTGATGTTTGCTCCATTTACCCCAACGATATCGCATCTTGCTTTCCATGACCTGGGTGTTCTTCCTCCAGCTCTAACTAGTCCTTCTGCGTATGACTCATAGGTGTGCCTTTTTCTGCCCATGTCTCAATGTCCACGGCACCAGTTCTCAAAGTGTGGTCCCCAGTCCAGCAGCGTCCGCATCACCTAGAATCTGCAGGAAATTCTTGGGTCCCTCCCCAGGACTGTTGCTGAATCAGGACCTCGAGGGTAAGGCCAGAAACCTGTGTCTAAACAGCCTGCTGGTTGGTTCTGACTCACCAGGTAGTGTGAGATCCATGGAGCTAACCCCCCGAGCAAGGGGTTGAGCTTAGTACCCACTCACTTTTGGCGTGGCCCACTTATTGCTATGACCTCAGATGGCCTCTTTAGCGCAACGGCCCTGACATCTGTGTGTAGCTCCTGAGCCCCATTCCAGTGTATTCTAGCAGCGGTTCCTCTGTTCTCGGTTGCTCTGAAAACAGTCCCGTAAGCAGAAGGTACAGGACCGCGGTGGGAAGTTTGGGAAGAGCCTCTACTCATAATGAGCTTTTTCTAAAAGTAAGAAAAGAAATTCAGCTTCAGTGATATTTGAGGCGTAGGTGTCACCGGTGCCATCCCGTGGCTCCTGTGTCTCTCAGTGAGATGTCTGTGGGCAGGGCTCGACAGCCGTCCCGTGTCCTGCCCGTCCTCAGCGCACTGGGACCTCTTGCAGCTTGCGTGTGGCCTGCAGGCAGCGGCTCGGGTTACGGAATCCAGCTCACGCGGAGCTGACCCTCAGATGGAAAAGCGCCTTGAACAGACTCCTGCAATGCAACCAACCATGGTGGAAAAGCAATGCAACACGCAAACATAACCAGATCGCAAGACAGCGTAAAACTGACACTTGGCGCCTATGGTATGAGCTGTGCGCGGTCCTACATGCTGGACCCCGCCGCTCTGACCGGCTCATACTAACAGTAGTAGTGAGGAAGAGCTTTTCTCAAATAAGAGCTTTGTCTCTCAAGTTTTCATTTTATAGATGAAATCTGATAAATAATTTTTAATTTATAATGTAGGAATATATAATATAATTAATAGATATAAAAATATATAAGGAATTAAAACAAAATAAAATATAAATAAATCAAATATCTATAAATAATAAAAATATATAAAATAACAATTTCATAAAATAAAGGCCAAAAATGAAATTTCATCTTTAAAACTTTTGAGGATGAGATTTTTGAGATCTGTACTTTGGGGCCTATTTATTATCTGCGTAACAGGGCTCAGGACCTTGTAAATAGGTATCACGGCGTATTACGGAGAAGCATAAAGTCTCAGGTGCACACGCTCCTAACACTTACTGTCACCGTGCGGCTGGACATTGGCTGGAGTCGGCCTTGTGCCACGAGCACAGCCTGCCCTCTGGCAGCCGGTCCCGCCCTGGGTCCCGGACACTCCCACAGCTCAGCTCAGATGCCGCCACCCCCCACCCAAGTTTTCCCTCTTGGAGGGCCCTCCCCTCTGGGCTTGGGGCTCCTGTCCTGGGTGTGTCCTAGGAGCCCCTGGGGCTCCCGCATTGGAAGCCAGTCCTTCCCCACCAGTTCCTTTGTTATTCCGGAAGCTCCCTGAGGACAGGACCCTGTCTCCCCCAGCTGGATGGGTGACATGGTGCTGAGTAACTGAACAGAGATGCCAGCGTCCGGTGGTACGTAAAGACTTTGTGTTGTGAGCACACAGTCCTCCTTTCTGCTCCCATGTGCCTCCCCGCCCTCAGGCAAGGGTGACAGCCACCTGCCATGGGCCTGCAGGTGTCTCCTTCCCCTTTAAATACTGTGTCCTGAACGTTTTTATCTTTTGCTAACAGCTGCAGGTGTTTCGGTTTTTGCTGTGTTGTTTTGCCGTGGCAATAGTGACCAGCTGGGTTTCTCCCAAATTAAGTGGCATACGATTTCGTCGTGCCCCCCATGGCCATTTCCTACCTTCCCGGCTGTCATAACCCAGCATTGCAGTGGGTGTCGACCCCCTCCCCCTAGTGCCGCAGGGTTCATTATAAGTCAGTCTGAACTGTGAGCGATGGCCCCCAGACCTTTGCTGGTGAGTGCTTTATTTCACACCCTGGCAAGTGAGATAATTCTGGCCAAAGACACGAGAGAATGTTGGCGGGGGTCAGTGAAAAAAAGAGAAAAAAGAAAAAAAGAGGACTTAACAAAGAGATGGTGCTTCCTGCCTCCGGACTTCGAAGTACATGAGGCCCAGAGCTGCTGCCGCCGTCCCGGAACTACGAGCAGAACCCCTCGAGGTGCCTTGTCTTCACAGCTTAACCTAGCTGAATCTGGGCTGCCTGCAATTGCAGCCCATGACACCCTAAGCAAAGAAGTAGCCGTCCTCACCCCTGTGTGCCGGGCGGCACCGCCACAGGAACCCGGTAAATGAGAATTCTCGGCTCCAAGGCTGAGCAATGAGCCCCCAGAATTGAACTCAGAGTCTACACTGCAAGAATCTCGAGTTTTAGAAGGCTCCCCGGCTGATTCCATGTCAATAGATCAAGATCAAACTTCAAGAAACACTGATACGTTTCATTTCAAAGCCAGTCTTGAAGCAAAAATTAAATTCAGAATTTAGTCGAGGGTACCGGTTTTCACAAATACGCTGATCTTGGGTAACTCTTTGGAGGTCAACAAGTACCTAACCTAAGTGCCCCTGTTGTACCCTTTCAGGTTTCATTAATATCTATTCGGAACAAAGTTATTTTATATGTTGGTAAAAATTGTCACCAAGTTTCAGCATCTTTGGCACATGGAGGAGACACAGGAGACAGGACATTGACAGATATCTTTCGGAAATAGGTTCATATTGTCACAATGGCAATAGTGCAATCACATATAATTAAATTTGTTGTTAGAAATATCCATTTCTCCTTGTATTTGATGGCATAGTTTGGATTTCTAAATAGTGTAAGATCCATCTCTTCCAGAAACTGTTGAGCTTATCCACTAACCATTAGCAGAGGTAGAAATGATTTGGGAGGACCATTACATGTCAACCCAACCTGTATTATTAATTATTCACGTCCTGATGTCTTTAAAATTTTATCCAGTGTTACCTCAATTCTTTATATTCAAAGAACAAAAACGAAACACTTGCAATATTGTTTGCTTCAAAATTATTATAATATGTAGGGCTGTGACATGAGGCGTCACCAGTATATTATATAGAAATGCACACGATAAGGATTTTCTTCCTCTGTTGTTCAGAGAGATGATGACGAATCATACTGAAAAGGTAACTTTGAGACAATACATGTCATATGATGAGCAGAGCTTGGACGTCAGCAGTAGACAGATCTCGGATTGAGTGTGTGAGATCAGTAATTCTCAGCCTTTGGAAATCTGGAAGCTGTGGGCCTGGTTTTAGAAACACACATATGCATGACTAGGCGTGCAACTTTTCATACATTATCAGAATGTTCTGGAACCTAGTGACTTCCTGGAGCTAGACCCTGGCTGTGGACTAGACTGACCACCCTGGGTATTTTGGTAGCCTAAGCACCCAGCCTAAACCAGTGATACTCTTAGCATTTCTATTTCGGGGGGTGGGGGGAAGGCACAGAGTGGCTGGAGTGTTGGGCACTTGTCTGGAAGCTTGTTTGCGTGGCAAGCACACTGCATACTTATTTGGGCTGGGTTAAGGGGGCTGATAGATTACAGATATTTATGGCTAGAGCCCCCAGCCCCAAGCCACCATCACTTGCGGCCACTGTTAGTACCTCACAAAAATAGTGGCTCAGTGACCATCTGTTGAGTGAGTAAATGATGGAACACACAAGTACGGGTGGGTGGCCCTGAGCAAGCCACAGCTCTCGACACCCAGGGTCTCACGGTTACACCGGAATCAGTAATTCCAACCTCACAGGAGCGTTGTGCGCCTCAACCAAGATAATATTCATAAAACGCCTAAACTATTCCCACTGCCTACTAGATGCGCAATAACTCTTCGTGCCCCGCCCACACGGGCGGGCTGCGAACCTGGGCGACAGGCCAGTAAGTCACAGCTACTTTGGTTTCATGTGCTTCAATGAACACAAAACCTTATTCATTTAGTGAGTGACGATGCACAGGGAAATCTTGCTATGTTGAGTTTTGTTAATGAGAACCAGGGCTAATGCAACCTCGATCGGGTTGAAGTTTATCTTTGTACTGCAAGGAGGGCTTCTGATACTAAACAGTTTCACCCACACAATTGCAGAGATGGGTCTAACCTATTGACGAGAGAAAACCGTTCTCAAACCAATGGCCTATTGCATTGCGTGCGACCTGCTAATAGTACATAACCTCTATTTCTATTTGCAAACTCACCATTACCTTGTTGCTGTGGGCATTTAAAATTAATCAAATTGCTTTTTAAAAAAAAACATTCCAAAATTCTTCACACACACCCTCACCCCAATCAAACCAGTTGCTTTTCTAGTTAATTCTGATTAGTAACATGTTACGTTTTCTTAACTAGTCAAAACAAATAATGAAATTATTGAAAGTTTTGGAAATAGAGGGAAAAGCTCAACTATCATCTCAGGAAACCAATAATGCCTTTAACAGTTTCCTGTCTTCTCCAGCAGGCTTTCCCCTACACTTTTATATATTTCCAGTTGTAGCCTATGCATTCAATTTTATACCCTACCTTTCCTTTTATTACGTGATAATTATGTTATATAAATTTCAAATTACCATTTTAATGACTTACGCTATTACGTGGATTTATCATAAGTTGAAAATTGTCTCTTTTTGATTGGATTTTTTTTACTGATTTGTAATTCTCAACATTATACACAGTGCCCTACCCCCATGTAGCTTTTTCTCTCTTTTGGAAATATCTCTAGGATGAATTCCCTAAAGCACAATATTATCTCCCAGGGAAATGTTCATTTTTACGGCCCTTTGTATATTATAAAATTGCTTTTCAAAAAGACTTGATTGGGCTATTTCTCATTGCCACTAGCTATGTAGATATAAGTCTTACTGCCATCCTCTCCAGTCTGCATATTATCATTTAGCAAAAGTATAAGACCTACATGCAGAAACTATAAAATCACATGGACGGGCATAGACTAAGATCTGAACAAATGGAAGGCCATATCCAGTCCTTGGACGGGAAGAGAACAATTTAAAATGTCATTTCTTCTAAATTAATGTATAAATTAAAAGCTATTCCAATGAAATCTTTTCTCGGGGAGAGTTTAAAAATTGTCCTAATATTGATAAGGGAGAATGGAATAGTTACCATAAAAAAGGAAAATGCAGGGGCACCTGGGTGGCACAGCGGTTAAGCGTCTGCCTTCGGCTCAGGGCGTGATCCTGGTGTTGTGGGATCGAGCCCCACATCAGGCTCCTCTGCTATGAGCCTGCTTCTTCCTCTCCCACTCCCCTGCTTGTGTTCCCTCTCTCGCTGGCTGTCTCTATCTCTGTCGCATAAATAAATACAAAATCTTTAAAAAAAAAAAAAAAGGAAAATGCAAGCCAGTAGCCTTTCTTACCGAGTATGAAGACTTGATTCGAAACAATATTGTATTGACATCAGAATAGACACATAGGCCCGTGAAGAATAATAGGGAGATAAGAGAGAGACCCCAGTATAAATGGGAATTTGATATGGCAAAGATGATTTTTTCAATTCAGTGGTGTGGGGGGGAGATACATTTTTTGAAATAAATGGGTGGCCCAGCCAACATAGTAGCTAGAGAAAAATCACGTTCCATTTCCAGCTTAAACTAGACAGGGCACAAAATAAAATTCCTCTTGGGATACAGACGTACGTGCACAGAGTAAAGAGTACAGACATTCGGGAACAGTTGGGAGACTGTAAGTTCCAGCCCGGGTGTTGAAGACATCTTTGTAGCTTTAGAAAACCCAGAAACTATAATAGAAAGATGAAACTATCTAATAATCTAAGCATCGTGTGTGGCAAAGGGTACGATAAACAGAGCACACGGACAAAGAGTATTCTGGAGCAATTATCTGCAATGCCAATGACATAAGGCATTCATATCTATCATATATGAAGAGGTCTGTAATCCCATAGAACAGCAAGACAATGGCATGAACAGGCATTTCAGAAAGGAGCACTACAAAATAGCCTCAAGATGTTAAGCCTCTTGAGTAGTAAAATGCAAGAGACAGTAATATCAGGGATTAAAAAAAAAAGATACCCATGGGGCGGATAGAGGCTGCATGTCAAAGGCTGCTAATCAAAGTAACACCAGGCTATTTAATACCAACACGGAAAGCTAGATGGATCGATCACGGTCCTTTGTGGACGCACTGAAAACATGATGCTGAACGAAGAAGCCGGACACCGAGGACCTCATACTCCATGATCCGCTCACATAAAAAGTCCAAAACAGGCAAATCTCCAGAGAGAGAAATTAGGTTGTGATTGCCCACACTGGCATGGTTGAGGTGTAATGGGGAGTGATGGGTACAGGGTTCTTTTGGGGGGGGGTGAGGAAAAGGACCTAAAATCGTGAGGCAGATTTCGCAACTCTGTGAACTGCACGCTTTAAAGGGAAGAATTGTATGAGATCTCAATAAAGCCCTATGGAGATACAAGGAGACGATGTGAAGAGATGCTCAGCATGGAGGCTGGTGCGTCTTAAGCGCTCACTGCAGGACAGCCCTGCCCGTCGGTGATGCCACCACCCCCAGTAAGCTCCAGGGAGAGTCCCAGTGTGATTGGCCATGTGAAGAACTTCCATGGTAACTTGGGACAAATGACCATCTTTGTAACTGTTCATTCTTCCATCCGAAAGAATGGCGGGCCACTCCAGCTGGGCCACGGCACTTCAGCTCACGTGGGTCATACACTTTTGGGCCACACCGCCGCTCACCTGCACTTCCTGCAGCTTGGTCAGCCGTACGCTGCGTCTCCACGGCCATCGTCACCATCATCATCACACACAGCTTGTGCTGAACGTCTGCTGGGCATGGGGCACGTCATTCATTCAGCCCTGGCCGCACTCCTGAAGCAAGCCCTGTCGTTATCCCGACTTTACAGATGGAAAAGCAGGCTGCAGCGGTCAGGAACTGGTCGGAGCACACGTTTTAGCCTTTGGAGATGGTGGGTTCTGATCTCTCTTCAGTGCTCAGTGGTTCATCCTTCCAAGTGCAAGGAGCCTGCCGGGTGTTCCTATGTATCCACTTCAATAAGTACACGCATATTTCGATGCCCAGCAAAGGAGGGCCTCACAACCGTGTTGACGCAATTCTCAATAGGTGGACATTATATTCCGCATGAGTTTGTTAATACAAGGAAATGATCTTGTTAGAGTCATTTAAAGTGATGCGTCATGTGCTCCCAGCCCTCCCAACACAAATAGCTGGATTTGGGGTTTGGGACAGTTTTTATTTTTTATTTTTTGGCGGGGGGAGGGGCAGAGGGAGAGGGAGAATCTTAAACAGCTGAGTGCAGAGCCCGACACGGGGCTTGATCTCGAGATCACAACCTGAGCGGAAATCAAGAGTTAGAAGCTTAACTGACTGAGCCACCCAGGCACACCTTGGGTTTGGTACGGTTTAGAAACACACTGTTGATGTGTCCGATACCATAATGAAGACCACACGTCACCAGTTGGAAATCGAAGTTATCAACATGTACAAAATACAGTGGTTTTGTACACAATATATATTTTTTTATCAAACTTACATACCCCGTCCCTATCAGGATCTTACAGTATTACCCAGATCTGGCTTTCATCCACCCTCCTTGTTGTGTTTCTCTTGCTCACCAGGTTCACTTCCTCCCTCGGCCAATCCCCTTCTTGTTCCTCGAGGAGACTTGACATATTAAATTAGGGAAGTGAATTCGTAAACAGTAAGTTGGTAACAGTTGGGAACTAGTTGATCGTTCTGTTCAAATTTGACTTGTATTCATTCACCCCACGGATAACTGAGTGTGGGTCAGCCTCTAACTAAGCGTCATAACGAACAGGTGGCGTTAGAACGTCCGCTCCTTGGAAGCAACAGAAACGTCCGGTAGCGGGAGCGTGTCTGAATAAATTATGGGATGGATAGTAGTCATCTACAGAGTCATTGCAAAATTGTGTGCTGGTCTCTGTTTATAGACAAAAAGGCACAGCATTCACTGTTACTGGGTTGCAAGCTAGCCCGTGGCACAGACCCCTCTCTGGTGTCCCCCTCCTTCCCGTCCTGCCTCTTTCCTGCTCCTCCCCTCCCCCTTTCCCTGCCTGTATCTCTGTCTCTTTCTGGACTATATCCTCTGTGTGCAGGTGTGCACAAGTGTGTGTGTGTGTGTGTGTGTGTCTACTGACCCAGAAGGATAGATACGATGAAGAGAGGCAGTAGTCACCATTTTTATTTCTACTTCATGTGTCTTTTTCCAATCATTGGAGTTTTGTGGACACACATTCCTTTTAATAGACAAAAGCAATATTTAAAAAAAAATAGGCAATATATGCGATTGACCGTAGCCTTAGCAGATGAAACATTTCCATCATGTTTTGGTTTTCATTGCAAAGGCCAGGAACTGATATCACCAAATCAAAACGTGGATGACCTTTGAAAGGATGACATTTAAATGTCGGGACTGAGCTCACGAAGAGGTTATGGAACTTTTCAACCATAATTTTTATTGCTTCGGTATCAATATAGATGAATATTTCATCAAAACAGAGCACAGTTATGCAAGGCATGCTCTCTCCTGATTAGCACTGAACTCGCCCTGGGCGCTCTCCCCACAGTGGGGAATTTTATTATAGAGCTGCCAGCTGAGCTCTCCCGTGGGTCAGAGGTTAAAGCTACAGAAACATGATTTGAGAATCATCTGAGCTCAGCTTTGTCGGAAAGATAAACAGAAGGATTATCAAAGCCTTTTCACGATATTAGTTAAATGCCCTGCCATGGGGGTGGGGGGCGAAGGGAGGGCCACCGAGTCTAACCAAAACCAAGCCTGTAAACCCCACTCTCACTTTCACGACGTTGTGCGGATTTTGAATGCCACGCCCACGTCCCCAAGTCACATTTACAGGTACAGATCAGTTTTAGTCTCGAAATGTTCAAGGTTGTCTTCTCCTGGTCCCTCCCCAATCCGTTACGTGCTGTAAATTAAAATAAATGTCTGACTGTTGTTCCTCTGGGGTCTTTCATTTCTCACGGCGCTAGAGCGAACAGTGACAGCTCCAAGTTTTCCTGGAGGCCGTGAGGGGCGGCCCTGCCTGTGTGGGGAGCGGGGCTGCCTCCCTGCAGGGCCAGCAAGCGGCTTTTACTCGGGTGCTCTGCTCACGTGACATTGAGCCATTCCAGCCCCCACCTGTGTCGCCAGGCCCCCACCACGTAGCGCCACCGTCATCTGCATGACGTGAACACATCTTGTGGGCTGCGGCTGGTTCTAAAGAGACCGGGGTCAGTGTGTCGAGGGGGTGTTAGGAGGAGCTCAGCAGCTTGGAATTTCAGTACACCTGCTACGGATCAGAGACAAAGTAGCTTTGAAGCTGAAAGTTCCAGACAAGCTCATGATACGCCGTTTCATATAAAATTCCCCCCAAAGAAGTCCACGTATCAACCTGCCCCATCCTACACGAGGGGCAGCAGCCGGTGGTTACCTGAGAGCCTGGCTTTGAGATTTGCCTGTTCAGAGTGTGTGTGTGTGTGTGTGTGTGTGTGTGTGCGCGTGTGGGGTGTGTGCATGGTTTATGTGGGGGGGTGCACATGTGAGCACATGTGGTGTGTGCATGTGTGTGTGCCGTGTGTGTGTGCCGTGTGTGTGTGTGAGTGCACGCTGCGTCTGTGTGTTTCCTTCTGCATAGCTCAGATCCTTTCCCACCATCCCCAGTTGCTGCAATAAGCCACTTCCCTTACATGTCATCTCTAAATGGAAACAGAACAAAGAAAACCGGACAAAAGAAATCAGGGAATTTTCCAAAGGCACATCTGATGTACAAGTATAAACAGGAAAGAGATGCCTGGGGAGACCGGAATTGCTCAGTAGACAGCTGTTAACGCATGTCGTCGGAGAATTTGTAAAGGAAGAAATGACAGGAAAGGAGAGGGTTCGAGAAAGACCCCACCTTCTCTTGTGCTATTTTAAGTCCCATTAGCACCAGCAGAATCAAGCATGTGTCTGATTTATTCAGCATTACGGTGGGAGCTGGCCCAGAGATGCAGAGATAGACTTCTGAAAGAGTCCCAGCACCTCCGCTCTGCATGGCACTGAGGCCAGTGGGAGACACGGGTGGTCCCCACGCTGCCCAGGGTCAGCTTGCCAGGGGTTGCCAGGGTCCTCACAAGCTGCCCGGTCAAGCCTCATTTTGACACAGGCTGGTCCCATTTAACGAAACCTGGAACACACACTGCATTGGACTTGCACTGGGTGTCAGTAGTTATGGATAAAAAACGTAATCCTGTTACTCATTTGATTTTTATGGGGAGACCGCAGGCTCTCAGCTGTCGTATTAAATATGTTCTGGAAAACCTTGAGCAAGAAACAAACATTTCTGGTGACATCCAACAGAATGAAATGGGAGGGGAATAAGGAAAAGGATAGGAGAGACTTTTGGTGGCGCTCTTGGACCTGAACTTCCTGGACACAGCTGAGCCGGGGCCGTCTTCGCTCTCCCGAGCATGAGCACGGGGTTAACTCGCTTAGGGACGCAGAGCCAAAGGGCGTTTTCTGTTTTCTGAGAGGCTGCGACTGTGTTCGCCTTTCTGTCCTCTGTGGAACTTCTCGGGGACTGTTTATTCCAGCGACAATGCAGTTGGGAGGGAGCAATGTCTACACGGCACGATGTCAGAAGCAACATCCCCACACCAGGTGCTGCCAGACACCCGACTGTCCGTCTCATTCGTTCCCAGAATCATCCCGTGACAGGGAGGTTCCTCTGCCTACATCACGGATGGGAACATGGAGAGCCCAAACTGGGACCCGGCTTGCTCAAGGCCATGCGGCAGGAAGTTATGAGCCAAACCCACGAGCACAGACCCACGTTTTATGTATGGTCTGCACCCGATCGTGAAATGCAGTTTTGGGATCCACACGCAGGGTTTTCTGGGCTTCCCTCCTTGACAACGTCATCTTAAGGTCCAGCAAAACTAAGCTGATGCTGAAAAAGACCAATGAATAAAAAAATAATGGGGAACTCTGGAACGCAGTGTGTCAAATTGAGACAAAAGTGAATTTGATTGTGAAAACCAACGTTAGCACTCCTGGTATGGAATTGAGTTTTCAAGTTAAATTGTTGACAGGAAGGAGATTCAGCGGCCCTTCTGCCCTCAGTGATTTCACCTGACCGACAGCACGAAGGCGAGCTGTGTCATTGAGTTATGTATTCTTCGAGTGTCAGATTGTCAGTGGCTTAACCTTGTTAATGCTGCAGAACTTGGTTCCAGTCAACTACCTTCTTCTCTTTCTTCTCCTTTTTTTTTTGTTCAGAGGCAGCCGCTGGCCTGGAGCCCTTCTCATAAAGAGCAGGAAGGACCCGAAGCCACAGGCAGGATTAAAGGGCTGATCTAAACCTTAGATCTCAGCTTTAAAGTTGTAATGTACAGTGAATTTGGTTACATGGAAAAGGAAACAGTAATTGTTGAAGTATGTTTTCTTAAGCTACAGAGTAATTTTTCAAATGCTTGCCTTTAATCCACAGACAGGCTTGCATTTGAGAAAATATTGTCCCTCTGCCCAGGATCAATGTGAGCATCTGAAGTGCTGGATCTCAGAGCTACATTTCGTCATTTTTTTTCAAAAAATAAAAAGATGACTGGCATCCCAGGATAAGGTTTGAAAGGTTGCTCTTTCTGGCTACCGTAACGCTGGTGCTTTGGTTACGGGCTATTGGAATGGTTCAATGCCTCATGCTTCTTACTTAATATTTGAGACAGTGCCGTTTCTTTCTTTCTTTCTCTTTCTTTCTTTCTTTCTTTTTTCTTTCTTTCTTTCTTTCTTTCTTTCTTTCCTTTTTCTTTCTTTTCTTTCCTTTCTTTCCTTCCTTCCTTTTCCTTCCTTCCTTTCTCTTTCCTTCTTTCCTTTTTCTTTCTTTCCTTTCCTTTCCTTCCTTTCCTTTCCTTTCTTTCTTTCTTTCTTTCTTTCTTTCTTTCTTTCTTTCTTTCTTTCTTTCTCTTTCTTTCTTTCTTTCTTTCTTTCTTTCTTTCTTTCTTTCTTTCCTTCCTTCCTTCCTTCCTTCCTTCCTTCCTTCCTTCCTTCCTTCCTTTCTTGGCACCTGTGAGTTCACTGTGACCAGACTAGGAGCCTATCTAGTCGTGCCTGGGTAGGAAGGTTGGGGATGGAGAGAGCAGGGCCTGCTTGTCAGTAATCAAGGCAGCTCTCCCCCCACCCCACCCTCGAAGTTCACCACTCACATCAGAGGCATGTGGGGTTCAGGACCCCAGGAGCACCATTTGAATTCTGTCTTTGCTGCTTCCCAGATCTGAGCCCTCGTGTGGTTTGCTCAACATTCGGAGCCTCAGCTTGTCGTTGGGAATCTGGGAACCCTAAAGCAATCCTTTCTGTGTGAAGTGCTTGACACAGGACGTGTGCCTGGTGTGAGCACAGCCCCGCTGGTCTTGCTGTCTCAGGCGGGACCTGCAGGACTCCTGACTCTCTGCAGAGATGAAGTGCAAAGCCTCTTTAGGGCAGAGCTCCCACACCATCAGCCGGTGACGGTTTACACCCAACGTGCAACAGACTGCTATTCTGTAAAATAGGACAAAAATGAACGATCAGAAACGTGAAGTGAGAAAAAACGAAGACATACAAAATACAAGCTCAGTTTTAAACATTAGCATTGACAAACAGCACCACTGGATCACAGTGGCACCTACTCCTAATTTCTGGGCTCATTTCTCCAGGAGACTTGGGGTGCTGCATTGTTATGCAGCCCCAGAAACTCACATGAGGGAATTACTATCATTCTCTTGTACAAATCAGGAAATAGGCACAGAGAGGTTATGTGCCTTGCTTTTGGTCACACAGCAAGTGGTGGGGACTGAATTTGTGTTCAGGCAGTTGGAATTCACTATCGAACCCTAAGGACACTAGTGTGGGGTGGTGGCTCAGAGCATGGGGTCTGGGGCCAAGTGTTGAATCACAACACCTACCAGGAATTTACCAGGGGCAGACACTGGAGGCTGAGACATTGTCTGTAGGTCTGTAATGACTAGGGCCAGAAGCAAAGCATGGCAGACGGATTGGGAAGAATACGTGGGAGAGAGGAGTTCAAATTTCCACAAGTTGACAATTCCTTAGTTTATACCCAGAGGAAAAGATGAAATCCTTCCCGGTTTGTTTTACAAATCAGTCTAATCTTGGTTCCACAAGCCCAACAGTTCAATAAAGAAAATAAAGATCATTTCCTTTATAATTAAAGATCTCTAAATCCTAAACAAAATACTAGAGAATCAAATTCAGTACTACGCTGAAAGATAAAGCAGCATGGCCGATCAAGGCTTATTTTGATAACGCAAGGACAGCTCATTATTTAGAAACTTAATGATAACAATTCATCGCATGAAATGGATAAAGAAGGAAAACTACTGGAACAGCTTGATAAATGCTAGGAAGGCATTTGAACACAAAAGAAACAAGGAAGAGAAAGACACAGGCGGACATGACGATGAAGTCATCTGGTCAGCTCCTTCCCTGACAGTGAAAAACAGAGGCATTCGCGTGAAGATCAGAATCAGATTTAAAAACTCACTACTTGTATTTGAGCATGTTTCGGCTGATGCAAGAAGGCAGGAAATAGAAACAGGCGGTACAAGCAGCAAAGGGAAGGTACTCAGATAAAGCACATAACAGAAGAGACCCTAAAGCTTTGCGGCTGGCGGCACGGATGGACCGGGAGGGAGCTGTCCCCCTGCACAAGAATACTGACTGCTGCATAGGCTTCGTTTTCTCTGACTAACTCGATTCCAGGGGTATGAGTTTTGTGGCAAGATAAAAATGATTCTAACGCACGCAGAGAAGGGTAAATATGCGGCCAAATCGTGCTGGGTAGCAGCGAAGGCTCTGCTCTAGCCCTGCACCCAGAGCACACCGTGCCTCCGCAGCCCCGAGCCCCCGCCCGGCCCCGCAATCACCTCCCGCAGGTTCTGGGCGTGGACGCCGTGGCCGCAGGCTCCTGCCTGTGCTGGCGCCCCCCGTCTCTGCACGCCAGGCACCTGGCCGCCAGCTGGGGCTCCCCCAGCCTCACAGGGGCTTCCCGCAGTTGCAGTGGGTGGGCGCCGCTCTGGCATGGGCACACCAGTGATTTCTCTGCCACCCAGAAGTTAGACCTGCCCCTCCCCCCATGGCGTCTGAGTGCAGGGTGGGGAGCGCCCTCCCCTGCTGGGCTTCCCTGTCCCTAGTCTGCCAGCGTACCTTATGTTTTACAGCTAAGCTTTATTATCATCATCAAAGGATTCTTCATATTAAACTTTCCTTGTTGAAATCACTGTGCAGTTTCTGTCTCCAGGTTGGACCAAGACTGATAGAAAGGTGTATTTTGAGAAGGAATGATGAGGAAGGGCTTATGGTGCAAATGAACTATATTTTTATAGTAATGAAGTCAGAGGGGGGCTGGCAGGTAATGGAACAGACAGGATGCTAGGACGGGACCAAAGAAGAAGAAAGACAGCATTTCAAATCAGAGGCAAAGAGTGGATTACTTAATAATTTGTCTGGGGTCAATTCCATAACCATTTAAAACAAAACTAATTAACTTAAACCTATAATTTATAACTTCCTCTAAATACATTTTAGGTGGTTTAAATACTTAAGCATAAGACAAGGAACCGAAGAAATACCAGAACCCAATTTTACGTGGATGTATTTATGTTTCCATGGTAAAGAATCCTTTTCCACGGATAAAAAAGGCAGACCCCTTACATGATATTAAGGAAAAAATTGATATACATGACCATATCAAGATTTAAACTTTTCCATAAAATTTAAGAATTTCAAAAGCAAACCTAAAATGCAAACCACAAACGATGGAAAATATTTTTGATCAAGGTGTAAAATTCTGAATGTATAAAGGCTTCTTATTAATAGATAAAGTATAGCTGATGTGCCCAATGGAAAAATGGGTGAAGAACAGATATTCACACAGATGTCCAACAATATTAAAAAGTCACAACAAAGCTCACTAGGAATCACAGAAATGCAAACACAAAGGGGTTTCATTTCATGCTCATCACATGAGAGCCCACTGGTGTGAAACTGCATTAGCACCACCTTTCTGGATATTTTTGCAATATATACCAAACTTTAAAATATGCAAACCTTTGACACATGTTCCTACAACGAGGAATTTAGCTTAAGGAAATCGTCAAAGATAAGCTCCAAGACTTATAGGTAAAGATAGGTATTACAGTACCACTTATAATATTGAAAACCTGCAAACAAATTAAATGCCCAAAGTTAGGTGATTGGCCAAACAAGATAAAAGGCATTGAATGAAAATCTACGCAATAATTATCGGCAAAATCACAAAAGGATCCTTAATGGCACGTGAAAATGTTCACCATATATATATTTTTTTAAAGATTTTTTATTTATTTGACAGAGATAGAGACAGCCAGCGAGAGAGGGAGCACAAGCAGGGGGAGTGGGAGAGGAAGAAGCAGGCTCATAGCGGAGGAGCCTGATGTGGGGCTCGATCCCACAACACCGGGATCACGCCCTGAGCCGAAGGCAGACGCTCAACCGCTGTGCCACGCAGGCGCCCCCACTGTAGATTTTAAATGAAAAAAAAAAAAAGGCACGTGGGAGCAACCTGCATACAAATGATCATTGTTTATCCAATCATTTTAGGGACCTGTATGGCCAGCGTCAAATTGTCAGCACAGAAAGAAGGGGGCTCCTTTCTGGAAGTCCTTGTTCTTGCATGTGTCTTTTTGAAATGACCCTTCCGGGGGAGTGGGGAGGGGGTGTCCCTCGGTCTGTGGATGCAGCCGCTCATCTTCTTGCCTTACTTCCAAGGGGAGTTACAAATAGAAGACCCTCTCCTTTCAGAAGTGAGTCTCTCCCTCCCTGTTGGGTGTACTCCTCTCTCTGGCAGCCAGATCTTGCCCCAGATCATAGGACACCTTCCCTTTTCTGGTCCCCAAGAGTGTGGCAGAAAGGAGCAGCAAACGGGACAGTCTGTGGGCCTGGTCCCTTGGAGGACAGGTATCCAGTGGGACACCGGCAGTGCGTGGTGCTGGGAAGCTAGCACACAGGTTGGAAGGGACACGAGAGATTTTGGAGACCGTGGGAATAGAGGGCAATGTGCGCTGATGTAACCAAACACCTCTCCCCCAGACCTTGTGTGTTTCAGGCCTGGTCTCAGTCAGGAATTGTCTCTAGGGTGCTAAGCTGAGCCACGCAGCGCATCCTCGCCGCGCATCCTTGCCTTGCTAGTCTGCAGATGGGGTGAAAGAATGTCACCCACCCCAGGAAGGATTGTCTGCGGTTTGTCCTGAGAAAAATGAGTAAATGATCATCTTTGTATCAGTCAAGTTTCCGGCAGGAGAAAGAATTCATTCAGATGGTTCACTGCAAGATATTTTGAGGAAGGGACTCCTTGGGAAGGTGGGCAGGGTTAAGGGGAGCAGAGCTAGGGGTGGGGGCACCGGGCAAGCTGCAGTACGGGGTGTCCCACTGGGGCCTGAGTGGCGGAGCCCACTGAGTGCTGGAAACTTCGGGTGGGCTTGGTCAGCAGGAACTGCAGGTGGGCAGGGAACAGCCGCTGCCGAACCCCGGGGGCTGCTCACGGGAGGGGCAGGAAGAAATGCTCCACCTGTCTCTCCCCCTGCCCTCTGGTTTCTGCCGGTGCCCCAGCTCAAAGGCAGCCAGCACAGGGGACCTGGGGGTGCTGCCTAGCCAATCACCTGGTGTCCCCTCCCGCTCTCCAAATTCATGTTCACACACGACCTCAGAAAGTGGCCTTATTTGGAAAAGAGTCTTTGCAGATGTAATTAGTTAAGGATCTTGAGATAAAATCATCAGGGATTTACTGGGCCTTAAACCCAATGATGGGTGTCCTTAGACGAAGGGGGACACAGAGCGACACCCAGAGGAAAGGGCCATGGAAGGCAGAGGCAGAGACTGGAGTAGAGTGGCCACGAGCCAAGGGACATCAGGGACTACGGAGGGCCACCAGCAGCTCTCCCCGAACCTTCAGAGATCGCGTGGCCCTGCCCACACCTTGATTTCAGACGTCCGGCCTCCTGAGCCATGAGAGAAAACTGAAAACATTTATCCACTTAAAAGTTTGTACCAAAGAGCCAGAAAATGGAGACAACCCAAATGTTCATTAACAGACCAACGAGAAAGCAAAATGTGGTACATCTATGAAATGGATTATTGTTCAGCAGGAAAGAGGTGGGACACGCGGTACAGACACCTGCTGCAACTGGACGAACTTGAAAGTGCTGCACCGGTTGAAAACGGCCAGGCGCCGAAGGCCTGGTACGGGACAATCCCCCGTGCGTGAGATGTCTTCACAGGCAAGTCCGCCGACACAGGAAGCAGGCTGAGGAATCTTGGCTGGGGCCAGATGACAGGGCCAACGCCTGCCAACGGGTATTCGCATGCTTTCCGTGCTGATGAAAATGTCCTAAAATTAGCAGTGACGCTTCTCAGCTTCGTGCGTATCCGAAACCCCACCGCATCGCAGACTTGGAAAGGGTCGCTTCGATGGCACGTGCATGGTAGCTCAATAACTTTAAAAAACTCCAGACCCTTAAAAAGATGTATTTTCTCGTGGTCTTGCCAAGATCTTTGTAAAGAATGTATAGTTTAATAAAACCATTTGGAAGTCTGGAAATTTTCCATGAGAATCAACCCGTATTGCTGTTGCTTTACCCAACGATTTATGCTCTTCTGAGCTGGGTCATTTGTGTTTGCTTTCTGGTGGGGTGTCCTCAGCAGGAGAGAGGGGGTCTCCTTTGTGGCTCCATGCTCAAATTTCTTCACGTTACCTTTGCAGACACATAACCAATTCTTTCAAAGTGAATGATACTGTCCCCCTGGTGTTTTCTGTCCTCGTTTAAATATGTTCTAGTATCTCAACTTTTAAAAAAAAATCACTTCTCAGCAATGAAATAAAGTGTTTTTTGTTTGTAAACATCAAAGGCTCTTTTTAAAGCATTTTATGCTCCTCACATACTATAAATCTTTTTTAATACCTCTGGTTTAGAATTAACCAAGCAGTGTAATATGATCTGTAACACCGTGTCATATAATAAGGATTTGATCTCTGGGGCTCAGTAAAAAGGGATAGAATATTTGTCACCCTAGATAGCTATTTATCAAAGGAATAGAAATTAAAAATAAAAACTCTCCATGCTCNCCAATTCTTTCAAAGTGAATGATACTGTCCCCCTGGTGTTTTCTGTCCTCATTTAAATATGTTCTAGTATCTCAACTTTTAAAAAAAAATCACTTCTCAGCAATGAAATAAAGTGTTTTTTGTTTGTAAACATCAAAGGCTCTTTCTAAAGCATTTTATGCTCCTCACATACTATAAATCTTTTTTAATACCTCTGGTTTAGAATTAACCAAGCAGTGTAATATGATCTGTAACACCGTGTCATATAATAAGGATTTGATCTCTGGGGCTCAGTAAAAAGGGATAGAATATTTGTCACCCTAGATAGCTATTTATCAAAGGAATAGAAATTAAAAATAAAAACTCTCCATGCTCTATAAATGCATGACTCATTTATGAGTGGAAAGAAATCTCCACGATAGGATTTTTTTTTCTTCAAGGCTAGAATATTTAAAGCTGCATTTCACAATGAAGTGTCATTTACAAGGGTATTTAAATGTGAAAATATCTGTGGGTGGTTTTAGGCTAAAAAATGTCATATATTTCTAAAGCCTCGTCTTTGGATTTTATTCGGCACTCTGATACACAGGTCGCATGAATAACTGGAAATAACTCACTTTGGAGGGCCCTGGCTTTGATACTATTGAACCCCTTATTCCTGAAGCAGGCTGCACGTGGGACCCTCCCATCTGGGTTTATACCTCTGACTATTTTGCAGTTCATCTAAAAGATGGGGCTTTATTTCAGTTAAAGGAAAACGTGTCTGTGTGTGTGCAGACAGGAAGACAGGAGACAGTGGGATGAACNTTCTTCAAGGCTAGAATATTTAAAGCTGCATTTCACAATGAAGTGTCATTTACAAGGGTATTTAAATGTGAAAATATCTGTGGGTGGTTTTAGGCTAAAAAATGTCATATATTTCTAAAGCCTCGTCTTTGGATTTTATTCGGCACTCTGATACACAGGTCGCATGAATAACTGGAAATAACTCACTTTGGAGGGCCCTGGCTTTGATACTGTTGAACCCCTTATTCCTGAAGCAGGCTGCACGTGGGACCCTCCCATCTGGGTTTATACCTCTGACTATTTTGCAGTTCATCTAAAAGATGGGGCTTTATTTCAGTTAAAGGAAAGCGTGTCTGTGTGTGTGCAGACAGGAAGACAGGAGACAGTGGGATGAACCCATGGACGGCCAGTCAGACTCTCAAGTCTAGTGACCTAAGAGTTGCTCATCGAATGAACACACATGAGACAGAAGTGAGCGAGAGATCAGGCATATAGGTCCAACGATGCAGATGCTGATGGCCCTTTCCCTTTGTGCAGCGCCCTGGGTCCTCAAAGCCACGCCCCCGCTTGCCCACCAAGCGTGGGAACAGCTGGAGTGCTTGCCACCCCCGTCTGCTCATTTCAGTGCAGTGTCCTCAGGGTTAGATTATTTAAGCTACGCAAATATCCCCCTGCCCACTTTTTGGGGATACACATGCTAATTAAACACTAATCTAACAGATTAAAAAAAACTCAGATTAATCTCATGTGTAGATTTTAAAAATTTAGTACATTTTCAAGTACATCTCAAATTCTACCGTGAAATAGTCACACCATTGTCCTTAGTGGTGGTAAGGTAACAATCGTAATGGTGACAAACTTTGGGAAGTACGGAGTGCCCCACGGACAGAAGACCCATGTCTCGTCTCTGCATTCAGTGTCCACTTGGCTCTCGATGGCGTCCTAGAATCGCCGGGGCCGGGCAGCAGGTGCGGCACAGCCGTCATAGCTGCCTGCCCCGGCTCCAGCTCCGTCCCAGCTGTTCGTCGTTCACCACCTCACCAACAGCTGTCCGTGGTCAGTCCTGCGTGTGTTCGGTTTGGCGGTGGTAGAAATGTTATCCAAAAGCACACGGCGATTCGGGTCTGGAAAGGCAAATATTTGTCTTAAGAGAAGTGACTCCAATTCCACATTTGTCTTCCAAGGCAACATCCAAGTGCTCAGGGGATCCAAGAGAAGAAGACCCCCAAGCAGATGAGGCTAAGATGCAAGCGGGGTCAGCCACCACACGCCAGGCAGGACGACTAACGGCAGGAGGCACTGCCAAGTCTCTCTGAAGAGATGAAAGACATTTCACAGCCAAGAGGCATGATAGAACCATTTCATGCGTCCCATGAGATTATCGAGATATTCTGTCATCCTTTATCTGGCAGGAACTTTTCTTTCTTAGTTGCTACCTAACAAACCAACTTCAGACGTCACTGGGTGAAAACACCAACCATTTACTTGTCTTGTAACAAGAAGTCAAGAGAGAGGGTAGCCAGACGGATGCACAGCCTCACGAATTTACTGGTACCCGCCCTTCCATCTTCCTGCTCCACCATCCATAAGGAGGGACTGTGATCTCCATGGCCACCTCATGGTTGCAAGACAGCTGCCATTGCCTCAGACTTGCATCTGTTCCAGGCAGGAAGAAGAAAGACGGTCCCAGACAAGAGCTAAGGTTAAAACTGAGCATTTAGGACAGTATTAGTCTCTATGATCTTGTGAAAAAATTTTTTAAATTGTGCTTAGCGTCTTTAGGAGGGGTGTGACGGGTGGATGACTAGTCGGTACTCAACACCAGGTCGCAAGGAACTATTTCGAGTATCAGGCAAGAGCAGGGCTCCATTTAGTTGGAGAACAGACAGGGAAATCTGGCTCTTTGGACTGATAGCAGGCAAACATGAGCCATCACATACAGAAATAGCCTCTGGTCTTTCCGCAGCGGCCATGGTGCTGGACGGCACCGAGCACACTCTCATCTCGTGCCCCCGGGTGTCATTCTCTCACTTCATGTAGGTCTCTGCTCGCGTGTTACTGGGCCATCCACAATCAGCTGCAAAGCCGCCCCTCCACGCTCTGCCTCAGTGCCAGCCGGGACACTGCCAAGGGTGTCTCTCCTTTGCCAGCTGCTCCAGCCAGTGGAGGGGAGGGGTGAGGCAGGAGAGAGGCTGCGGGGAAAAGGAAGAGGCTGTTCCTCCCTGCTCGCTGGCTGTCATTGTCAGAATCACCGGGGGGAATGGTTCTCACCCCAACTGCCGCAGGTGCTTCCAGCCCGCAGGTGCTTCCAGCCCCCACGTCCTTGAGCACTCCCGGCAGCAGTCCCAGGTGTACCCACAGCAGGGTCCCTCCTGGGAGCTCCTGAGTGCCTGCACCTGCTGTCCTGAGATTCCAGGTCCTGGCAACCCCGACGTGGTCCCCTGCTCCCCGTCCTAGGATGGCCGTGGCTTGTGCGGTTACCATCACTGGGTCACTCCCTCCTCCCTTTGGCTCTGGTCAGCCCTCTAGCACCTGTGTTACCCGTTTCCCGAGTTGAACCCGCCTGTTAAAAACCCACCTGTTAAAACGCCTTCTGTAGCCATGACTGAGCTAGGCGGACACCTGCCGCAGGGACACCTGAGCAGAGAGGCCTCCGCACCAGCCCCTCGGAAGTGACACCGTCGAAGGTGCTCCCCCGCAGCTGTACACACTCCCCCCCACTCCCCTCCCACTTCTGTGCGAGCTGGGAGCGGGGACCTCCTTTCACTCATCGGCTGCTCCAACACCAGCCTTGGCACAGGGTGGGATCCACCAGTGCACCCTGAATGAGGCCACCTGCTCAGGTTGCCCGGGAGGGAAGGGGGCCTCCAGCAGCCATACTGCTCTGCAGACACTCCTGGACAAGAGTCGGTGGGCACCAGGAGCTGACTCGCCTGCTGCCACCAGCAGTGCCGACCACAGCACGGGATCCCCTCAGTGTCATGCATGGCCCCATCAATTTATTCCTTATTCATGATCAGAAAACGTAATAATAAAGGTTCTTAGCCAGCCCGGCTGCCATAACAGAATGACATAAACTGGGTGGCGCAGATGACGGAAGGCTACTTCTCACAGCTCTGGAAGCGAGAAGTCTGCGACCAGGGCGCCTGTGTTCAGGGGAGAGCGCCCTTCCCGGCTGGCCCGTGGCTGGCCTCTGGCCATGTTTTCACACGGTGGAGAGAGAGAGAGAGGGGGCAGCCGAGTACTCCGCATTCCCGGAGTGTCCCTTCTTCAAAGGGCACTAATCTCACCATGAGGGCCCCATCCTCATGACCTCACCTAAACCCAATTACCCCCCAAAGTCCCCATCAGCTCATATCATCATGTTGGGGGTTAGGGCTTCAACATACAAATTTGGGGAGGGGGGACATATATCAACCCCTAGCACATTCTCTCCTCTCTCTCTTTTTAGTGATTCTGTTGAGTGGTACATTCAATTTTCCTTCACATTTTTTTCTTTGGTTGTTGGATTGATTCTATTGGATGCCTTAACCTCCTTCAAAAACAACGCATCTCAGAACAAATGACATTTCCCTGCAGATTCAATTAGTTGTGAAGCTTGCGTGGAGTCTGACAGCAATCGCAGGGGCGAGGCGACGCACCAGCTGTTCTCACCCACATTCCCCGTCGCTGCGCAGAATAGATTTTGAAGTCCTTTAAAAGCGCCGATACATCAGAAGGACATAAATTCTCTAGTTTCCATGTATTGCCTCTTCAGAAAACGGAATGCTTACTAATCGTTCTCTTCGCTTTTCTTGATGTAAAAGGATTTTTCTTCTGAATGCTATCAGCAGAACATAAAGGTGCGTGTTGAGTACTGGGCTGGAGAAGTCAGCGTCTGGGTGAGCAGCCCCGTTGGAGATGATGGGCGTGTAGTCCCTTCGACCATCCGTCCCCGGGCGGGGTACCCGTGGTTGAGGGACATAGACACTGCCCTCTGGGCCCCTACAGTCAACACCAGCCACGTTCTGCGCAGGAAGCAGCAGAAAGCCACTTTGGCTGATTTAAGCAGAAAAAGGATTTCCTACAAGGACGTTGGCAACCCCACAGAGACGGAAGTAGGACGGTGGCTGCCAGGGGCTGGAGGAATGGAGCGCGGGGGTTCGTGCTTGATGGGCACAGAGTTCTACAGGATGCAAAGAGCTCTAGGAGGTGGGTGGTGACAGGTGCACAACAACGTAAATCCATGTAGTGCCCCTGGGTGGTTAGGCTGGGAGATTACACGCTGTGTGTATTTTGCCACACTATTTAGGAAAGTATGTGGGACAGGAAAGAGAATTTCTAGGACAGCCGGAGCACTGGGCTTAGAGGCTCGTGTGCAGGAACATAAGGCAGGCTCCGCGGTGGGGCTCGTGCCCTCACAAGGCACTGACGCTGTGTCCCGATGACGTCAGCAGAAGCGCGGCCGCCGCTGGTGTTGACTGTACGTTGCTCCAAAGCAGATGGAAAGAGTCTTTTCCTGAGAAATCATCTCAACATTAAAAAAATTTACTTCCAGATACGCATTTGGAGATTTTGTTGCAGATGACACCCCTAAATAATGACCTCATTGTTAATGAGGCTATAATGCGGGACAACAGCTAAGAAGAATATGGGGCTTTCACATGAAATTTGCTCCGTGACATATAAGCTCTCACAGTGTCTTAGCTCAGCAGAAGCAGAAAGACAAGGGGCCTGACTTTCCCCCCAAGATTTTATTATGAAATGCTTCAAATGTTATAGAAAAATAGGAAGAATTGTAGGGAGAACACCCAATGCCCTCCCCTCGATGCGGCCCCCAACACTCTGCTCCAGCAGCTTTTCCATCCGTCTGTCTGTCCGTCCGTCCGTTTGCTTACTCATCAGCCCATCTTCAGGTTTTGATGCCTGGGGCCTGATCTGAACTGCCAGCCTCCCTCTCAGGGAGGGGATTTGACGAAACCTCTCCTTTGGGCCCGTTTAGACACCCCAGCAGCTGGAAGAGTGTATCCGGGGCTGGCTGCCGTCCCGACACTCGACTTCCCATCCCAACCCTCCGCCAACAAGCCCTGCACCCAGCTAACAATACGACAGCGATCTTATCATCCAGACAGAAGGAAGCCAGGCTTTCCCTGGGTCAGACGGGGAAACAGCTAGACTTCTGTGTACGTGGAATGTACATCAGATGCAGAAACCTCGCTGTCCCATCCCTGCACATTCAAAGAACCGCCACCCTGTTCTGGATGGCAGATCCTTCCAGCGCCCAGAAGGCTCCATTGGCCCGTCCTAGTCAGCACCCCATCCCACAAGGAGAGTCATAGATCTGTTCTCTGGCGGGCAGTGGGTGGCTCCTGCCCACCGGCTTCCGGTGGCGCTGAGACTCTCAGCACTGGGTACGCTTGGAACTGGCCCCAGCATCTGTGGGTGGTGGTTCTAACGAGGCCAAGTGGGCAACTAGGGCTGCGGTCCCTGCCACTCTGAGTGTGGCGGGAGAGCTGCATCACATCCCCTCATTAGAAATGCCAGTCTCACTGTCTCCCCAAGCAGGCTACGAACCAGGATCCACATTTTGTCAGATCTCTGCGTGATTCCTATGCACAGCAAAGCCCACGGAACTCCACCCTCGATGATGCAGCCCCTGTCTCTCTCCAGCCTCAACTCTACACTCTCCTGCCATCTCGGGCCCAGCCTTGGCCTTCTTCACCTGGCTGGCCCACCTCCTCCTCTGGCCAGCTCCAGCCCTTCACCTGGCCGACCCCACCCCCTCACCTGGCTGAGCCCACCTCCTCACCTGGCCGACCCCACCTCCTCACCTGGCTGGCCCCACCCCTTCACCTGGGTGGCCCCACCCCCTCACCTGGCTGAGCCCACCTCCACACCTGGCTGGCCCCACCCCTTCACCTGGGTGGCCCCACCCCCTCACCTGTTGCCTCACCTCCTGGCTCCTCACTAGAGAGGCCCCAGCTTCAATGTCACCAGCATCACCCACACCCCAGCTCATCACCCCGCTGTTTCCCTCCTCACTTGTATCCCCATCTGAGATTCAAGTTTGTATTTGTTTGCATGTCTAGTTTCTGTCCTTGCAAGCTCATATGTAGCCCCCCACAACAGCAGAGTCTTTGCATGTCTCCTTATGATTACGCTCCCAGAACCAAGAAAAACGTTGTTTATTAATTTCCGAATAAAAGTTCCTGCAAGTCTTTTGGACATTTACCAAATAATGCCCTGAATTAGGTGTGCTCTTTCTCTTTTATCGACCTCCTGTCTCCAGCTAGACCTGGGACCTTGAAAACCCAGCCCTCTGTTGACCTGCGTTTCTCCTGAACCCCTAGCCTGGGGCCTTCCTGTTCACAGCAGGTGCACAGTAAGTACGTGTTGATGGTGAGCGAGGGTTATGATTCGGTTCATTTTTAAGTCACATACAACTTCAGCGTCCGATGTCCTGTGGAAAGGCAGAGAATGTGCTCTGACTGAATGGCTCAGGGTGCTGCCAGTTCCACAGAAATACGGATGATCAGAGCTGCTCACCCCAACGGGACTGGAAGTTCCAGATTTCGCTTGTGTTTCTGACCCTCTGCACCAAGACAGAACGACCCTGCATTGCACAGGGGTAGGGGAAGGCAAACGCTGTGGAGTTTCTCTAAATTAGATGATCGTCTCCTGCCTTACATGGTTTTCTATTCCGGAAATTTCCAGGTCACTATAGAAGATGAGAGTGTTGCAGTGCCTTGTTTCCGGGATGGAAGCATCTGGGCTTCCTGAGGGTGGACAAGAAGGAGCGTGTTGCCTTGTGTTGCGTCTCGTTTTACCTCTAACCTGTCAGCACAGCACACAGTCAAACATCTCAGCCAGTCAGGAATCCTTCCTTGATGATGATAAAGATGGTGGGAAACGTCATTGGCCTCATTGGACAGGGAAGGAAAGCAAGAATTCAGCCCGGCCTCTTGCCGAAGTCATCAACCCGCCTCCAAGAGGTGGGTCAGCCACAGACACAAGCCACAGGACTCCCCCACCTCTTCCTTAATGCCCCACAAACAGAGCTGTTCTGTTCGCCACCTCACCCTTGAACCTGGCACTTTGCGCTCAGAGGAAGCACGGAAGGGATGGGTCCAAGTTCAGGGGGTGTGTCTGGGCTTTTCTGACTCAGGTTGGCTCCGTCTCCCATCGCATCTGGGAAGGGCCTGAGCCTCAGACAACACTTTAAAAGCGGAAAGACATACGGCAAACAAACCCTTGCCTATTATGTGCTATTCAAAACAAAAATGCTGGGGGTGGGAGATTTAGGGTTTAAAAAGCGATCTAGTGTCCTGGACATTGAGGCGACCCCTCCACCGGGAGGGAGAGGGGAGAAACTTTGTGAAAGGGTCTGCAGCAGGCCGCAGGCTTAGAAGGGCAAGGGGAACACTTGGGGCCAGGCTGCCTCCTCCGTGGAAGTGAGAGGCGGCTCCCCCCTGCCGGGGACTTGATGAATAATCCTGGAGCCTCAAGCTGGCTCTGGCTCTCGGCGGTGGCCAGACCCAGCACTGAGATCAAGGCGGGGCTCAGCCGTTCTAAACGCAAATGAGGGGGCCTTTCCACCAGGGCCCAAAGGGGGGGATTAGAGACAGAGTTCAAAGCTCTAAAATGGCTCATTCATGCTTTCTTTTCTCCTCCCCCCCTTTATTTTTTAAAGGGGCCAGAAATATGGTCGGTTATTATCTCAAGTTATTGCTACAAAGAATTTCGAAATTAAAAGATAAGCACACTGAGGAAACTCAGTAATTTTCATAAAGGAGGACTTAAAACAGATGTGCCCTCTTTAATCGAAGCATGCTTGAAAAAATAGAAATGCATTTTTAACATAGCAGGGGGACAATCGCCTGTCTGCACGCTTGTCTCCCGAGGATCCCTGTGTGTGAACGGCGGGGACGGAGAGATAGTACTAATGTGCTAACTCTACCACCAATGGCTAGGAAAAGCCTTTCATCTCCCTGGCCCTGGGGTAGATGACCTGTGTCTGTGCCCCAGACCTTTTGCTAACTAGATAATTCAATTTTTTTTGAAATTGTTAAATAATCTGCCGTTGAGAATGCGTTGATGTCATACAAACCACAGGCCTTCTCTGGAAGGAAAGCCAAGATTTTGTCAACAACTTAGCCCCTTTCCCTCTGCTTATCACAAGACACTTGTTCACATTCCTGTTTCAACAGAGGATACAGAACATGTTCATTTTTAAAGGACGCTTGCTTTTACTTCCAGACTGTTGAAATGTGGGTCGCTCGGCTGGAGCCTTCGTTCATTCATTCGCCAGAGTGGTGGCTGGGTGGGCGTCAATTCTGACCAAGCCCCCCATTTATTTCCACCCGGTCCCGCTGGCGGCACGTAAAAATACAAGAAGGAAAAGGAAGTGATTTCTCTGATTCTCCAAGAGGAGAAACTAAAGACAACAGGACCAACAATAGTACTGTTAACTAGTAAGAGGGACAAACGCTTAAACGTCTTAGAGACTCAGAAATGACGAGTCTGCTCGCAGCGGTGATCGTCCTGCTCTGTTATTACCCTATCCTCGTGCTCTGCCCTCAAAGACTCTCCAGTGGTTCCTCAAGTTAGGGAGATCATTGTAGTTGACTTCTTGGTGATATTGCTGTTATTTTAAGAGTTTCTGTTTTCCCCCAAAATAATGTAGTGTTATATCTTGTCCTTAGCAAGCAAATACCTAGCTCCATGGCATGGCTCTGCCAGGGTCTACTGCTTTCGGATAATTGGATGCTTTTAGAATTACTCTGTTTCCTCTTTCAATTTAGACACTGGGCTACCCAGATCCATTCCCCCCATGCCTGATCCTAAGAAATTATAGAATCTCTTAGGGCCCTGGGAACTTTCTCCAAAGCACCTATCCTGTTCACCTTTCACCAGACTTCACCTAGAACCAGTCGAAAGAAACGGTAACGGCCCAAGGGACTTTAATGCTTGGGATGTTTCATTAGTGTTTTACGTGTATTAATTTGTTACTTGGGCATCTACATTTTTTCTTTCTATCCTTTCACATTTAAGTGACTAAATTTACGTAGGTAATAAGTGCACAAGAGAGGAGATTCTAAAGGTACCGACGGAGAGGAAGTTGTGATTCCCCCACCCCAGCCAGTTACTTCCTGCGTCCTCTGTCCACAACCTTCCATCCTTATCACTTTGTTATGCATCCTTCCAGAGATGTCTTTGTCCATATAAGATCTAGTTCTCTGTCTCCATATGTATCCTTTTAAATATTACTACAATAGCACCATGCTCTAAAGCATGTATCTTCATCCCAGTATTGCCCTGTATTTTTATTATGCTGTACCCTAGGAATTTAATTTTTGGAACTTGTTTGAAAGATTTATAAACATCATGTAGGTAGGAGAGGAGTTACTGCTCAGAGTGAAAGACGGGAACCAAATACAAGGTGCAGAGACTAGAAGTCCATCCTCACCTCCGCTTCTCCTACCCATGCCCTGAGTTTTCTTTTCCATGATGACAGCTGTCAGTGCTCTCTGATCGGTCTCTATGCCTTTTCCTATCAATGTACCTAGATACGTGTACACACATCCCTCTAGAGATAATGGCTGCCATTTTTGTTTCTTCATCCATCCTAAGGATCTTCCCTTGGGGGTATGGGTAGATCAAGGTGCATCCTGTAATCATACTCAGCTCCTCTCCTGCACAACCCACATCGAATCATCAGAAAATTCTCGCAGCATCATCTTCAAAATATTTCTAGAATCTGACCAGTTCTTCAGTGCTACCCTCTGGCCTGAGCACCACTATCTTTTACCTCATTGTTGTCACAGTCTGCTGGCCGTGACAACCAGGTGCCCTGCTCCTTCCCACCTTGTTCTCCCTCTGGAACTCAAGTAGCCATGTCAGGATCCTGATGGGAGTCAGCATAAAAGGATAAACCACCATATAAAAGATGCTGAGGAAGAGATGGAAAAACAGGGCGTCCCAACAGACATCTGAAACCATTTTTCCTCCAAGCTTCTTGTTCGGTCATCTTGAATCGTCTTCTGTTACTTGTAGCTGAAGGCATCCTGACTGATAGAACTAGATTTTAGAAGTTATCGTATGCTGTTGTATATTCCATATGCTATAAAATAATTGATTAAACATTCATAAGGATATATGTGAAAACAGCTATGAAATTGTCCATATTTTTCCTAAAAATCCCGCGCTGTGGAATATAACCCAGGAAACCATGCATCTAAAAATACTTTATCCAGAGTATTTATAGATTGAGTTTTTATAATGGTGAGAAAGTGGAAAGGTTTCTATGCCCGGGAACTGGGGAATGCTCTGGGAAACCGTGCTTTGTCAGTAGAGTCAAATAGATGTAAGTATTCAGATTACCAAGCACAGCAGCTATGTTAACACAGGGGAGCACTGCATAAAAATAACATTACGGTGAGAAAAAGCAGGAAAAAGTGTGTCTATATTGCTATAACTCCAACAAGATACGTACTTAAAGAGAACTTACATAAAGTTGGTATTTGTTAAAATAATATTTTCTACAAAATATTCTGCATGTAATTATATTTTTAAGTTCCCATCAAAGTGACCAGAATCACTTTCTGATCCTGATCAAAATCAAAGAAATAAAGTATTCGCCTTGTTTATTTTTTAATTCAATGCTTTTCTGTTAAATATTAACATCTTTTATGGTAGGAAGATACTAATAGTAAGTCTACTTTGGCTGCCTCAAATAAGTACTGAGCACGCAAAATGTGGTGAGGTGTGGAAAGTTCGGAGTATGAATCCCGAGGTCATGTTGCCTGTGCTTGAATCCCCTCATTGTCACTTCTTGGTGTATGACCTTGGACAAGTCAAGACACTCAACCTCTTTATAAACTAGAGATGATGATGATGACGATGATGTTAAAAATGAAGAGGAGGTGATGATGATGATGGTGATGATGGCGATGATGGTGGTGATGATGATGGTGATGATGGTGGTGATGGTGGTGATGGTGATGGTGATGGTGGTGATGGTGATGAAGATGATGGTGATGATGGTGTTGATGATGATGGTGATGATGGTGATGATGGTGATGGTGATGATGGTGGTTGTACTTGTGATGATGGTGGTTATGGTGATGATGGTGATGGTGATGAAGATGATGGTGATGATGGTGTTGATGGTGATGAGGATGGTGATGTGATGATGGTGATGGTGATGATGGTGGTGGCAGGGATGATCATCATGATGATGATGGTAACCACATAAAAAAGTAGCTCCAAGCATTAAAAGAGTTTGCAGATATAAAAGCAGTTGGAACAATGCTTAACACCTAGTAAGCTCTAGAAAAACTTTTTATTACATGTAGGTAATGAATAAGTTAGATCTTTGATGTCTAAATATCTTAATTCTGGAGGGCCATAGCTCATATTTCATGAAGATCTATACATTTTTAACATTTTTAAGCTGATGGTATCCAGCTTTGGAGACGGTTTCATGCTTGAGTCTCGTGTCATAGCCTCACCCACCCGGATGCAGAGGATGGAGACATGTTAAGGAGGAGGTGACTTTGCATGCTGGGGCCAGTCAGCAACCTTTATAAGGTTGGGGCTGGGGAGAGGGAACAACGCCAAGGGCACAATTCTCACCTGCACCTCAAACTCACCAAGTTCGGGAACATTGTCCCCAGTTCACTCCTGTCTGAACCACTCGGGTGTGAATCAAATGCAGAAAGGGTGGAAGGCGCCCATGGTTGGTGTCTCAGCACTGTGTGTATGAGGAGAGCCTCTACTGAAATCCAGGTATGTGAGCAGACATTGACTTCTTGACTTCTGTTTAGTCTCACAGAAAAAGCGAGCTTGCGTATGACTTCTTCCCTCAGCTCTCCCGGGGGTGTAGGTCAGGAAATGTGGCATCTCCTTGACCTCTGGTCCTGGGACTGGTACAGAGTCTGGCACACAGTTGTCCGGAGGACTTGGTCAGCTAAGTGAACGTTAACTTCCTCCAGAGGAAGAGCTTGTCTCTTGTTTTCTTTCTGAAGTCATGGGTTGACCTGGATAATGACTGACTCTCTAAAGGAATGCAATGCTTATAAGTGGTGGCATCGATTTTTATTTAGAGGGAGGTTGAGGACACTCCCTTCTGCTGAGATGGCCAGTAGGAGAACCCAGTGGTCCGGCAGCACTGTCCACACTGGCTGGGTCATATAGCCACTGTGTAGCAGAGACCTGGGAGCTTGTCTCTCCTGCAGAGTTGTGTTGTAAACTGCAATAATCCTGACACAGACTTAGAATCAGTCAGATCTGACTGTAAATGAGGCCCCACCTGCCACTTTTCCCCAAGTGTCTTTGGTTAACAGAAAAAGGAGGGGAATAATACTATTACCTTGCATTTTCATTGTACGGATTTAAGAGAATGTACATGGGATTCTGAGCACAGCGGCTGGCATTCTGCAGGAATCCGTCCATCTCTATGATTACTGGGGTCACTGGGCAGAAACCCTTATGCTTTGGTCCATTTATGGCTTCAATCTTTGAACCCATCAGCTAACCCTGCTGATCTGCTCTTACCTAACTACCTGCCCCAAATCTAACCTGCTTGATCAATGGTTATGTTCAAAAAATTCTCACAGTTGAGCAATTTGACCAATTACAGGGTACAGATCTATATGTTTCTGAAGGAAACATTTTTTTAAGGAGTCTTTCACTCATGTTTTTTTTTACCATTTTGTCCATCCATATGAATATATTCCAATAATTATGTTGAACCATTATTTTTCTTTAAATATCTATCCCTTGTTCTCTGGTTTGCCATGAGAAGAACACAGGGTTTAACTACCGCTGTCACTAGAATTATGAAAATGTTATCCACACTATAATTAAAATTATTGCCACCCTCCATAGGATAAGATCTGCAAACAAACTTCAAGATATACACTTTGATAGCTGGGTTACTTATTCTGTCTGTGTATACATTTTACTGAAGTTGGTAGACTTGAAATTAGGTGAGTAGATCATTAGTGAGTGAGAAGCGAGAAGATTTCTGTTGCTTGGATTAGCAGTATTTTATGGTCAATTTCTTTTAAGTTATGGCATGCAGAAGATTACATGCCTGATGATACTGTTTATCTACAGCCTAGATGGCCTCATAATAACTACTTCTGAAGGACAATGGATTTCATAAATCAAGGCAAGCATGGTGCCCAGCAGACATCAAAGGAGAGGACAGGTAAGAAAACCAGCATTTGGTTCTAGCTCTCAGTAGCTGTGTGACCTCTCATAAGGCAATGGATATTTTTGAATCTTAGTTTCTTCATTTGTAAATGATAATAATGTCTGTCTAATTCCCAAGACTGTGAGGATGAAATGAGATGCTTTCAATGAAGCTCTCAACAACTGCATTATTTACAGTAGCTATAAAGAAAGATGGTGGGGGGCTGCTGGATGCAGGGAGCTGGTGCTTTCTGTGGGCACTGTGCCCAGCCAGGCCCGTCCGCATGGACTTCCCTAAATGAGAACAGTCACCGAGGCTCTACACTGTTCTTCACAGCAATGGGTTTATTCTGACTAATACAGCAATAGGAATTCTGTGATATGTATAAATTATGCAATTAAAACAATTTTAGGGGCACCTGGGTGGCTTGGTTGGTTGAGCATCCAGTTCTTGATTTCAGCTCAGGTCATGATCTCAGGGCTGTGAGATCAAGCCCCGCGTTGGGCTCCGTGCTGGGCATGGAGTCTGCTTGAGATTCTCTCTCCCTTTCTCTCTGCCCCTCCCCAAGCTCACTCTCTCTCTCTTAAAAAAGAACATTTTTAACTTCTCTTCGCCAAGAAGAAAAGAAGTTGCAAGTATCTGGTCTTCAAGTTTCACAGATATGATATTTTTTAAAGGCCCTAAAAGTTGTTCTGATAACACTAAAAATTCCTAGTGGGTATTGCACACTTAGGTTCTGAGAGGTGGGTGGACAAAAACAGGTCCATTTAACTTTCTTATTTGTAAACCTCTTTTCGTCAGTGAGCTCTTCCCAATGTAGTAGGCGAGGATGCCTTTTTATGTTTATGATCCAAAATCTTAGAAATTTAAACTACTCAGTAGACTCAGTCAATGCTTGTGATTCTGACACTCAACACTACTTTGTAATTTAGAAATTACCTGAATGATCAAAGATTCGTTGATTGATGAGTTGGGTAGATGGTTGACAAGCTGGTTGGTGGGATTCACGTTGGGTTGGTGACTGTCCATATGTCAGATTAACTCTCTGCTCTGGTTTTCATGGCCAAAAACAGATTTTGGATCAAGGCATATTTGTTGAGTACTCTGGCCATCCAACGAGGGGCGTGTGTGTGTGTGTGTGTGTGTGTGTGTGTGTGTGTGTGGCTTGTGAAAACAAGAATTAATGGAAACCACTCCCCGCTTCCATTGCAACCGGGGCAAGGAGTGTGCAACCTTTACGTTTCACACATTTGACCCAAAATGGCACCTTTAAAAATCCCAATTATCAACTGTCTACGGTAACAAAAAGAATATTGTTAGAAATGTTTAAACAGCATGGCGTGCAAAGCATAATACATGCTTACAAAAGTGTATAAAAATAAGGTTTTTGAAAAAATTTCAAGCCTGACTTTGAAAAGGCATGAAAAAGTCTATATTAGAAATCTCCCAATTCAATTAAGCATTTTATTATTAATGGAAAGCCCACGCTGGTAGAGGGAGAATGGGTGTCGTTTGAGTAGGAAAGTTCACAGACATTTCCAGTGTCCAATTTCCCTTTTGGGATAATGGCAGGCATTAAGAAACGGGATCCTTACTGAGCATAATGGTTAGAGAGGGAACCTGTACCAGGTTACGCCAGTAATTGCCAGCCCCCCAGGATCCCAGCTCAGAAATTTTTGTGTGTTCTCAGGAGAGAAAAATGAGTGATCATCAAAGACAGTGGAGCTCAGCAGGACTGTCGTGAGCCTGAAGTTACAACTTAGACATGCAATGGAAAATATCATCCGTACCTCTCCAGTGCCTCGCCTGTAGTAATTAAAAACTTGATCCCTGCTGTTTTATCATCTCATTAGCAATGGGGGCACAAGACTTTTATCCTTGTTTGTCAGGAATCAAACATACCAGAGGAACTCTGATTATAAATTGATGAAAGTAAAGTCAAACTTTCAAATAAGAGAAGTGACTATTCACAATGTTTTTTTAAAGCTGATTAAAGAGATCCATTTTTCCTATAAAAATAATATCTCGGTCCAGCCTCAGATGGTAGAGGTCATCTCTAGGATTGCTATATGCACGGTGTCTCGTAAAGGGGGTTTGCTTTGTGAACGGTTCTGATTTCAAATACATATGAATCCTGAAAACTTCCTGAAAGCACAGATACAAAGAATGTCCTCTTTTCATGCCTTTTGATGAACTTGAAACACCTTCTACCCCTCTCGCTGATGTGGGTTCTAACACCTTTTATGGAGGGTGGCTGGGCCATCTCGTTGGAAAAAAAAAAAAAACAGGCAAGCTTTCTGTTTATTTTAATAACTCGTCTTTGTAAATGAGGACAGGTGAAGGACCTCTTGTAGGCAGCTGACTTCTCCAACGCCCGTCTCCAGCCTAGGAAATTTCCTTCAAACCATGGTGTTTTCTGTGGGTCTGAAGAATTCTAGTGCTGTGCGTCCTCTGGGCTCTTGGGTCGAATGCCGATGTACACCACAGAACAGCTGGAAATTTCGGATTTGAAGAAGGAAGAGCTTACAGTACATCCCATTTCGTTTTATTCATGTCAAATGTCCCCCACCCATCATGAATTCATCATCACTGCATTCAAAGCATACTTTCTGGGACAGCCCTGCTCTCTGCCAGGGGCTGGGGCTCCAGAAAACAAACCCAAGATCCCATCGTGGGGCACATCGACAACCTTCTCCTCTCTCCACTTGGAGGAAATCCGGGCTAAACTAAGCACAGTAGTCAGACTAGCTTGGGAAGTAAAAGGATGACAATAAAATCCAGATACTCTTAGCCTCCGCGCTTGGACATTCTGGTCGGGTCTCTGAGATGTACCGTCGCATCCAGTAGCAGCCCACCCCCCGCCGTGATAACCACAGATGTCCCCAGACCCTGCCCACTGTCGCTGGGAGGCAGAGCCATCCCCACTGAGAAGCACTGGAAAACAGTTATGCCCGTGCCATACACCCAGTTGTGGACGCTTGGGCCACCCAGGAAAGGGACTCCCATTCTCATTTGGCACAAAGTGGATGCCTCGCGCAGGGGAGGTGGGAACGGGGGAGTGAAGGTGATCTGTTTTCGCTGCAGACCCTTTAATACCTTCTGCACTGTGTGCCCTGAGCACGCAGCAGCCCCTCTGAGCCATCCAACTAACCAGCAGGTGAAGGAACCATCCACACCAGGGGCTTCCCCGGAGATACATCGGTGGAAAAGTAAACTAATTAACAAAGATGTACACTAATGGACACGTGAAAACAGTATGCGGAGGGTCCTTACAAGTTCAACGTTCATAAACTGAAAAATTGATTAATTCACTCTGATGGCATAAACACGGGATTAACCAGAATTTTTCTAGTAAAAACAAAAGACTGTGCTTATACAGAGTGACTGAGGTGGTGTTGCTGGTTTTATTTTGTCAACATAAGCAATACCGTGGAGCATGTGTCCTTTTTATCCCACTGGCAAATGAAGGATCTCTTGGGCTTCAAAAGCCCTAAAGTGATTCTCTCCCTCCCCCATTTTATAGGAAAGGGAATTGGGAGCAGAGAGGCTTACTTGGAAGGAGCTGGGTTTCTCCTGTTTTTTAAAGATTTATTTATTTATTATTTTAGAGTGAGTGTGAGTGGGGGAGGGGCAGAGGTAGAGGGGAGAGTCCCAAGCAGACTCCCCACTGAGCCTGGAGCCCGACTCGGGGCTTGATCCCAGAACCCTGAGGTCATGACCTGAGCTGAAACCGAGAGTCGATGCTTAACTGACTGAGCCACCCAGGCACCTATCATCTTCCTTTTATAGGTGTGAGCTGGTGAGGCTGGAATTCGCCCTCCATCTAGCATAAACCCTCTTTCAGGGCAGCGGCCCCTGGGTGATGGGATGGCAGGTCCTGGCTGCCCGGGTGGCTGCATCTTGGCATCTGGCACTTGGGAAAGCTTCTCTTAAAGAGCTCTCTGCTATAGAAACCCATCCTGTGTTAAGGGACGTCTGGTTTGGGATGAGCTGTAATGTTATCATGACACAGACTTAAACTCTACGACTTGTAACCTGGGACTCAGCCTGGTGTTGTGAGATCAGCCATGACCCAGGAGCCAGGAAACTTGGCTCTGCCACCAGCATCCCCGGGGCCAAGCTGGCCTGTCTCTTGAGTAAGGAGTTCACGCCAAGCAATTCCTTACGTGCCGTCCAATGTCCATGGCCCCAGTGTTCTTAAGGATTTCAACGTGTAGGGGAAAAGGTCTTTGCCTCCTGAAGCTAACACAGAAAATAGCTTATTAAATCAATAGCATTATTTAAACCTTGTTATTACCCTGAAAATGCTTTCTTCTGCAGGCTGTGCTCTAGAATATAGCCTGGCCCCTTGATGATTTACAGATATTTAGTGTTATCTTCTCGTGCAATTCATGCATCACATGAAGGTTAGAAATACCAACTATTCTGAGTAACAGAATCAGGATCAAAATATTTTGAGGGTCTAGAACACTTAGCAGAGACCATTATAATCACTTCTATTGTAACGTGACATATGCGGGCCTAAAAATCACCGCGCTGTGCAAAATCCCGAAATAAGATTCACACCGCTGAAGAGACAGAAGGGGTGGCGGCTTCACACTCAGAAACTTCATCAGTGACACTTAAAAAAAAAAAAAAAGGTAGGAACCTAGTAAACATGCCAGCACGGTTTTACACATGTTAGGTGGTTAAGAAATAAATCAGTCCTACTATGAATATGGCAGTTTCCTTGGAAAAGGGTCCAAGTTTGCTTGAGGCAGTGGCCTGGGAAGGCTCGTAGCTGGTGAGTTACTGTGGAGCGGTGTGAAGTGTTGGTGAAGTCAGAAGCACAGTGTGTGAGCAGGTGTATCGGGGGGGCCTCGTGAAACCTTGGGAGCTGGTGTATCGGGGCGCCTCGTGAAACCTTGGGAGCTGGTTGGTGTTTGAGGTGCCAGCATGCTGTGTGTCCTTTGCACTGGGTTCACTGGGTGCCGTGTTCTGTATTCACTTTGCTTTTCTCACAGATGAAATCACCCCCGAGCAAATAGGAAAATTTTGTATTATGTTCAAATCGTCCCCTAATACATCAATCGCATTGGAATAAATTTGTGTCTTTGAAACACGAATTGCGCGGGACTTTGCTACACCCTGCGCGTGGCATAGAAAATGTAGTAAGGACGTGGACGACAGCAGACGTTCACCTTGGGCACGCTCCCAGTTAGTTCTGGGTATCTATCTCCCTTTCCGATCTTAGCAGCCGTGCAAGGCAGGTGTAGACAATACCACCTGTTTTACAGATGATGAGCTTGAGGCTGAGAGGGAGCGCTCACCATCCCACAGCTGGCAGGACGGAGCTGGGATCTGACTTACAGGCGTTTGCCCCAAATCGGCCACCCACTGCAGGTGGGGGAAGCACATGTGCAAGGCCTCAGCGTTTCTTGGACTTGACGCAGCGTCGGGCGAGCGTCCGCACACACTGTGCCCGCAAGGACAATAAAGGCAAGGCGTCTGCAATGGCCTTCTCGGAGCTTCACGAGAAACAAAGCAAGAAGTGGTCAGCCCTGTCCATTCTGCTCAGGACACGCCATGCTGGAGTATTCGATCCTGCCCCAGGCACCACACTCTGACACGAGGGGCATAAATACGCCAGGTTGAGGGGATGTAAATAAATCCATGTGCAACAGAAAGTAAGTGAGACATGGAAGGAGTGGAAAGCAGTGTCAGCTGAGAAGCTGCAGAGAAACTCGTGGTATCCAGGACAGAAACATGCAGGGTCAATGTCAGCCTGCTCGCAAGAGTTCGAACACTAGGGGCGCCTGGGTGGCACAGCGGTTAAGCATCTGCCTTCGGCTCAGGGCGTGATCCCGGCATTCTGGGATCGAGCCCCATCAGGCTCCTCCACTGGGAGCCTGCTTCTTCCTCTCCCACTCCCCCCTGCTTGTGTTCCCTCTCTCGCTGGCTGTCTCTATCTCTGTCAAATAAATAAATAAAATCTTTAAAAAAAAAAGAGTTCGAACACTAGAATATGTCAAGACTTAGATTTCCCCTTTGAGTTTTTCTGCACGCATCCATAGAGTAAAATGGGACGCGTGGGGTGTGGCTAACATTTAGGGAGCTCAGTTCCAGACCCTTTGCTGTATTACCTGGACGCCCCACGACACTGGCTCTGATAGTCATCCCCATTCTACAGATGAAGAAACTGGGCCAGCTGCCATCGAATGGCTTGCCCAAGTCCCATGACTTGCTACTGGCAGAGCAGGGATTTGAACCCATGGAACCTGACTTGGGAATTTCCACTCATAATTCCCAAGCAGAAGAAAGTGACAGGAAGACCAATTTGGACTCTGCGTAATGGAGAACTTTCTGGAAGTCAGGAGTGCTCTGATTCAGACCAGGCTGCTTCTGGGGATTGTGAATACCTGGCCACCAGAGCTTGTCATGCAGAGACTGGGTGATGCATAACAGATACACAAGAACAGGTCAGAGAAGATCTGCTTTGAAGGTTTCTTACAAAACCTGTTTTCTATGCTTTTCATAAGGAGTAGACAAAGTGTATCTCTAACAAAATCCTATTAAAAACCAGCAGTAGCACCAGAGCACAGGGACCAGGGTGAACACGCTAATGTCTTCAATGCCAGATATTCCTGGGCACGGTTCTAGTAACGTAATCTGAATGAGCGAAGACAGGTTTCCACGTGGGAGACGGTGAGTCTAGGATGTGGGGCTCTGCAGAGGGAATGCACCCCCTAAAATACAGGGAAGGCACACGCGTGTGTGACATATCTTTGTCCCGAGGAATCCTGCAGATATAAGTTGAAAGAGTCCCCCTCCCATCTTAAGACAAAACGAAGAGAAGCTAGGACACTCTCGTCCTCCTGTGTCCCTCTGCTCTCCCTCCTGCCACTCCTGCTCTGCACTCTGGCTGCCACCCCGGCCACTCTTCCCGCCGCTCCTCCCTGAGCACAGTCTCCGTCCTCATCCTTCTTGACCCTCCCGGATTCTGGTTAGCACCCCCCTCACTCCCAGTCTCCCTCTGACCTCCCTTCTGGCCACTCCTTCCAGGTTTCTCTGGATGACCGTGTCATCATCATCATGGACCCCTCACGTTCCTCTTGTCTCATGTTCCACTCTCAGAGCCTTCCAGCTCTTTGCCATCCGCCAGCCTTTGAGTGACAGGCTGCTGGAGAGACCTCGTCTGTGCTCGTGCCCGCAAAGGGAGCAACCTCATCTCTTCCCGTGGCATCAGACACCATCCGTTCACCAAGGATGAACTCCCCAACTCGTCTGTGTGAGCGGCAGGGCCACGTGTCCAACGGAGTGTCGTCTCTCAGGCATCTCCGGATACCCCTCGCTCAACAAGACCAAGATGGAGCTTGTCCCCTGCCAGCCTTGTTCCCTGTCTTGGTCTATCCAGAAACCTCTGAGTGCCCCTCCATTCTTCCCCTCGACCTCTCTCCCCTCCTACACACCCAATTCTGTCTATTCTTTGACCCAGCTACCCCTCATCCAGCCTATTTTCCCCACCTTCAGGGCCATCGCTCTACTTAGGGCTGCCCTCAGCTCTTTACCGTCTGTCCCCTGCTGCCCCTCTAATGCCACCCCTGGCTCCCAGGCGCTCATGCACTGCACTCCAGCCACACTGACGTTACCAGTCCCTGGAACTTGCTCTTCTCTCTTGTGCCTCAGCTGTGTCCTCTACCGAGGGGCATAAAATACACTACTGTTGGTTTGAGTAATTCAGGAATCAGTTTAGATGTCAGTTCCGTGGTAAATCTCACCAACATCCTAAGCAAGGTGCCCTTTTATTCGCTCCCGTGATACCCTATGCTTTCCCCAATGAAAAGAATTTAATGCAGGACCTTCATATGTCTGTTTATGCTTTTGTCTGTCCCATTTGATGACGTCAGAGAACACAGGCAGTTTCACTGCTAGCGCATACCAGGCTGTCAATAAGCATTTGTTGAATGAATGTGACAACATGAACGTTCCATGAGCTGTGTGTACGACCGGTCAGCGTGCTTCGGGCACTGAAGAGGTGAAAACCACAGAAGCCACGCTCTTCCGAGCTTTGGCATAAAACCAGACATTTGTAAGGATAACTTTGCTGTGTATCTACAAACATGGTCTGAGATTTGCAAAAATTGTCTGGGTTCATAACTTTGCATTTCAGATGAGTTTTTATGGAGCAGATGAGACTTCATGATAGAGCGTTCATTGATAAACTGTTAAAAAGGAATTACATCCCAGAAAGTTTACTTTCAGAAACCATTCATCAATTGAATTTATTCAGAACTTAACAAAGATGAAAAAATGCATAATCGCCAAGGACTTACTGTTTAATTTTAGAGAAAACACTTACTTCACAGCTTTAAATTTTGACCAAAAAGATACTTTGCACATGTTAAAAATCATAAACATATGCAACTCACGTGAGACAGGTGAACTATGATGGTAATTTGGTCAATGAACCATGAGCGTCCTTTTGAAAAAGGACCAAGCACGCTGCCCGTCCACCTGTGGGGAACGCTGGTTAGAAAAATTCTTCAGCAGCGGGATAGCTTTCCAGTGAGCGTGGTTTTCGCCGAAACGGAAGTTGAGCTATGACTTCCATGGCACAGACAGTAGCTGTATTAAAGAGCTCCTTTGTGTATGTAATAAAACAGAAGACGTTTGGAGCACTCAGAGAGTCCCACATCTGAGATAGCAGCCCCGGTAAGACTAGATCTAACTTACCCTATTGCAATGGAGCAGAAACATATGAGACATGATTCTGTTTGAAATATGGGACCGTTTTCCTTTGACTGCGTGATTCTCAAGGCCCCCTCCCCGTCCCGTGCACTTGATGCGGCATCGCCCCTCTATCGCCGTGCCCTCTGTGCCAGGCAGGGCGCCCGCTCCTCGTCCCCGGAGTGGTCTCTCCAAGGAGACAGTTTCAAAGCACTGCTTCTCGGTAACGGGGAAGACGATGTTCCCAAGTCCAGGGACCAGACCAGGAAATACAGATACACAGGATTTTCAATCATTTTTCTGACCTAAAAATCTGTGAAGAGGACAGACATCTGAAGCGAGGAACGTGGGCTCGGAGCATGAGGGGGGAGATGCGCAAACACAGAAATCCCAGGATAAAGGCATACGTTGCCTTTGTTCCGTGTTCCGAAAGCTGTTCTCATGCAAAACCTGAGGCCAGTCAACAAAATTAGGCCAAGGGAAGCTTGTGCTGAAACTCTTAAAAGCCCATCTTCCGAAAAACTTCAATTTATCGTCTCTTCTTATCCTGTGCTGACATAAAGACCGGAATCTCTCAATTGCTCCGAAACTGTGTGTGCTTGGTAAAACATCTCTCAGCACACTTTGGTGACCAGTGTCAGTTTTCCCCTTTGGCGACTCCCATTCTTTATCAACTGCCCTCTCCAAACGGCTACCGGCGCCCCCGTCCCTGGCTTTGTATTCAAGCTCGGGTATAGGTAAGAACAAGGTACCACAGATGGACGGGCTCAAGCAAGGCTGGAGAATAAAGCTTATTTCTCCCCCCACTCAGTCCAGACAAGTGGTCCGGGGGGGGGGACGGGGGCTCTGCCATCCGGGGCACACGCCTTCTCTCCCTAGAACGAGCTGCTTTCACTCACGCTCCTGTACCAGCTTTCTTGGCAGGCGAACACCTGGAAATTGCCTACACCACGGTTGCGCACATTCACCGACCCGCAGCGGTCTCCAGACGTGCGGTCATGTGCTCCTCCACTCACTCGTCACATGCTACTGAGCACTTGAACCTGGTGGGACCGCAGCACAGCGAGGGAGGAGACAGCAGGCAGAGGGAGTGGGGCTTGCAGAGCCTCTGAGCGGACCGTGCCTGGGCCCCCGGGGGGGAGCGTGGAGGCGGAGGGGCGAGTGAGGGGCAGCAGGGCCAGAGACGACCGCAGGAAGGTAACGGAGGCCAGAGCCTGGAGGGCTCAAAGGCCACCACTGACTCCAAACACTTCACCCTGATCTTCGTGGGAAGCCTTTGGGGGGTGAGCGTAGCAGTGACTTGATTTGACTCAACGTTTAAAAGGATCACCTCGTTGTCAGGCAGAAGCCCCAAGAGCCGTGTGGGACTTGGAGCCTGAGCAAGAGAAACCTGGCTTGTCCAAGTCACGTTGGTTTTGGAGTCGTTTCTTAGCTCACCGAACCCGGCCTGTCCTGACTGACGTCTGGATGCGGATGTAGTTCCCGACGCCTGTAGGACGGTCGGGTTCCAGTGCCCGGGTTAGGAGGGGAGGGGCAGGTATTGTAGGGATTACCTTATGGCGTTTGGGCAATCCTTTAATTTTCCAAACTGAAATGGAGAGATGTTAACTGGAAGTTAAGAAAGCTGGTCTTTACATATAATAATGTCTATTTTACTAGCAGCCTTGGCTTCCACGGTGGGACCCACCGCTCCCTTCCCGCCTAACTTACTTCTGCTCCTCCAAGGGGCCTCGCTTGGCCCTCTATGCAGGTAAGCTGTTACGAAAACTTATTGAAGCCTACACGCATGGTGTTTTTAAAAAATAAGCCATAACGTCCCCTCCCTTTCTCTAAAGTAAGTATTTTTTGGAAAAGCCTATGTTGCCTGTCCTCAACAGACATGGGAGGTGTTTGTGATAATGGCAGTTGAGCAGCCAGCATTTAGTGAATCCCGTCTCAGGGCCGCTGTTTCCATGGACTCTGTCTCCGTGAGCCCTCACGCTTACCCTAGGAGGTAGTTAGCATCCCTTTTACCAAGTGGAAAATAGACACTCGGAGTTCATGAATGGCCACACATCATCATGGCCGAGCCAGGACTCAACCCGTTAATCTGACCCCAAAATATCGACGGACAGGGCGATGGTGCTTGGAAAAGCAGAAGTCAAGGATTGCGGAGACTGTTCACTTCATGTACCCCAGGACGGTCCTGGGGAAGCTGGAACTATGGGTTACTGATCTCCGGGCCCAAAAGACCCACTCAACCCTCACCTGTTATGGTGCCCAGGAGCAAGGCCTGTATTACGTGTAGTGTGTTTCTTTTGAAAGCCCCCCTGGTGGGCTTCCCATGGAGGCCACCGGACCTTCCCAAACACCCTCCTTTCCTGTCCCTCTGCCCCAGGCCATTTGCACTTGCCATGTGGGACAGTCTGCCTTACCCCTCCCCCCCTCACCACCCATCGGCCAGCACAGAGCCCGGGCCTAACCACAAAACCCTGCCACTCACCACCAGGCAGCTCTGTTTTCAGTGTAAACAACACCACCTTGACGGAAAATACAGCCTCCCAAGGAGTAAGGCAACATAGCCCTCCCCTTGGTCCCCAAGCAGGTGAGAGATCCTTGGCTTCTTCCATCCGCCTGAAAAGTGGTGGGACATTTTGCTCACTTTCTCACAAACTGCCTCTTTATAAGGCCACCGGGAGCCCGGATGACCAGACCTGACTTCTCGGAGGCGGAAAGCAGAGGGTCGAGAAGAACAAAAACCCCATAGTCTACACGCTCACAGCAGAGTTGTGTGTGTGTGTGTGTGTGTGCGCACGCGTGCGTGCTGGTGGCTGAGCCTGTGACAGTCTGCGAACCGCACACGTTGGCAGAGCCCCACTCCGACGGCCTCCAAGCAGCACAAAAGCATCGTTTATGCGGCATGCCTCCTCCCGCTGATGAGTGCCCGACCCTCATGCTTTCTTTGTTGAGAAGGAAAGAAAGATCATACTTAAGCAAAAGTAAACCACAGCCCGATGCTGTGCCAACAACATTAACCAACTTCTCCTCGGCGCCTTTGAAGTCAGCGGGGGGCAACATACTTGTGGCGCAAGGAAAGAATGATACTCTAAGTGATTCCTTTTCATCCCTTTAACTTAATGAAAGATTAATGGCCTTGTTATTTTTGTTTCTGTTCCTTTTTTCTCCCCTTTAATTCCCCCCCCACACCGTTGAAATAGAAAATCCTGCCCTACAATGGTTTTCTGGATCACTGGGTTTGGTGAATACGACGCCTGCGCCCCCGCCCCCTCCGCGGGGTGGACCACCTGTGCCTGGTCCTCGGCATCCAGGTGTCCGCGGGCGAGCAGCGCCGTGGCGGCCGCACGGAGAGGCGGGCTTCGTCCAAACTGAGCTCCCCTCCCTGCGCGCGGGCTGGAACACCTCGGCACTGAATTTGTTTTTTTCTTGAAGGTGGAACGATGTGTCTTGCGGTACCACCTTGGGGGGACCGTCACAGAGTGATCAGGACGGGGTCGCACGTCGTGGGCCAGTGAATCACGCTGGTCTGGCCAGAGATGGAAAACAAACTCGCCCCCTCCCAGCCTGTCAGCAGGACTGTGGTTCCAACCCCCAGTGACATACCACGGATGGCCACTCTTCGTGTCTGCTCCTGCCACGCTCATGCCAGCGTGCCCTCGTCTGGAGGACGGTCCAGGCCTCAGGACCCCCTGCTTCCCTTCCTGTCCTCTGGCCTTCCTTGCTCGGCAGCCAGTGGGAACTTTCTAAAATCAGGGTCATGCGACTCTCTTGCCTAAAACGCTGAATTCTCTTAAAAGAAAAGGCAAACTCCTTCCCGGGGGTTGGGGGGCTGTGCTCCCCCATGTGCCCGTGCCTACCTGGGCCCCACCCTGTTGCTGCTTCATCCCTGTCCCCCCACCCTCACTGATGGGTCATTCAGGCCTCAGCCAAGTGCTCCCCTCAAGGACACCTGCACACGCACACCTAGTAAGAAAGGCACCCCATATAAAGTACGTTTCCATGTCAGAGCACCAGAAAGGATGCCAGAAATGGCCTCAAGTCCTAGGCTGGCTAAATCAGGAAAACATGGATTTCCATGTGAAAACCCAAAAAAGAAAGTCAGCATGTGGGCAAAAGTCCCAGAGTCACTTGGCTGGATGTAATCATACATTTCATTTATACGGGACCAGTTCCTGCAAGTTTAGAGGCTGATTACAAAATGAGCCCCAGTAGAACACTCTAGAAATTACGTTATCTGGATGGGGTAGTCCCTATTTACTCAGCGGCTCTGCTCGTTCAGTAACCGTCGTTCTATCTCGTTACTAAAGGCAGTCAGCACCGTGTTCGTGGACACTTTCTGCCTCCGGTCAATTGTGTATGACCTGCAAACGCTCAGCGATGGGCACCTGTCTGGGCAGGCCCACCGAGACCCGTGCAGGCGGGATGAGCCACCGGGCGGCCCCCACACTTCCCACACCTGTCCTAAACATTTCCTCTGACCCGTCTCTGGCTAGCTGTCTTCCCAGAGTATTTCAAAACCTCCCGCAGGGCTGAATCATCCAATAGTAGGAGTGTGCTAGAGGCTTGTTTAACACAGGATGTGTGAACGGGAGAAAGAAAACCTGTCGCTCAGGTGGGACCACATGCAAAGGTAACCGAGTACCTTTTGCTCCTCCATGAGTACAAACATTGCCCACATAATTACAATTGCACGCATATAATTAAAGGTTTCATCAAATGTCCTACATTTACCCCACTTCTAGCTACATCAATGATTCTAACATTTTGGTCAACTGCTTATCATTTTAAAAATTCTAATTCCAGGGAAAGTGAGAATTTTTTGGATCGTATGATTCACCGTCCCAAGAACAGGCTGATGTGTCGCTTCCAACCGAACAATGGCCACATTCCATAAATACTTAAACTCCATACTTAGAAGAATTTAGTCAAAACAGACCCTGATGCGTGACGTTAAATACATTCCCTTCTTTTAATAACAACTTGATTTCAGATCAGGAATTAGAGTCGTCTAATACTATGAAAATTAAACAGAAATTTTCTGCCATTACACCAAGCAGCCTGCTTAATAAATCAGTAATGAAAAAGAATAATTTATTATGGCTTGTGAATTCTGACAGCTCTAAAAAGATGTCCTTTCTTCCCCCCCCCCCGAAGGGAGAACGGAATTTTCTTTTTACCTTCAAGCCACTGGCATTAAGCATAATTTCTCTGTCTGTAGAACTTTACCATTGAAGAGGAGAGAGGATTAGATTTTTACATCACAACCTATTTTAAGCAATTATAATCCACGAGTAATCTTTTCTCATTCATCCCCCGGGGGTGAGGGAGATGTAAGAGACCGTTCTCCAGGCCTCAGTTTAGATCAATGTTTGCATTCCTATTAGCTGAATTAGCCGAGGTTCTGGAGAGCTGAGCTCACTTCTCTTTGACGGGGAGAACCTTGGCTCGTAGAGGGAGGTGGGCCACTGAGACCCGCCGTACCCTCCTCTGTACTCGAACACGTGTTTGGCCTTTGTGTGCCGGGGAGGGAAGACACTTCACGTGGTTTTATGTGAGGTCACAGGCAGCTTAACTACCCACTTTCCTTCCACCTGCTTGTGTCCCTGCTACTTCTTGGCATTAGGCAATGGCCCATTGGCGTCACCTCCTACTGGCTCGTGACGACCAACTGTTCCATTTCAGGGACTTTGTGAGCCCACTGTCAGACACTGCCATTATTAAACATTAAACAACACATTTTTGCAATCAAACAAAATGCAAAACAAAGGCGAGAAATCTGCAGTTTGCCGCTTCCTCATTATTTTAGTACACCTCCCTAGTATCGAGGGTCTTGCGGCTACTTACATCTGGTTTATCTGCACAGAAGAAATGGAACACGTGGAGGGCTTAGAGCCTCTCCTCCCAACCGCGAGGACATCATGGAGGTAACGTGAAATCGGCTGTGGTCGGAGTATTTACACCATGGAAGTCGGCAAACGCTCCAGAGCAAGTTTATTTTTTACTTGTTTATTTCCGTTGTTTTGCTTTTTTAACCATTCGCCAGGACATCCGCGGCCATGGGGAGGGGCGTGGCTGAGGGAGCCGAGGCCCGAGCTTGTAGGGAGCCGTGCGAGGCCAGCGCTCGATCTGGGAGCCCCTGGAACCAGTCACTTGTTCGAAGACGCCACCATGGGACCAGCGCACACCGGACCGGCGCACACATCCTCAACTTGGGAGTGTTCACAACCGCGATCAAAGCAGGCACCTAAAAGATTCATATTTCTGTTTGTGTGTGAGATTGACCCATGACTTCAGCGGCATAACACTTTGCGGTTGTCATTTTTTCCTAATAATCATAGCTTTGACATATTCTTCTCCAGCCTCTCACTTGGAATTTGTCAAATACCAATATTGCATTCTTTCTCGAACTTTTCTTTCCTTTTCAAACTTTTTCTACCATGAATGCGTCTGTTGGGAACAGCATATTGCTTGCTGAGTTTCTATATTTACCGAAGTTGATAAAACCTTTTTTTTTTGGCAAGAATTGCCTGAATAGTACTTGCTATCTCACAATTTCATGACACACACGGTTTATTCCTGTGTTTGTTGTTTCTTTTCTGTGCTGTCTTCCTTTGCAAATTAAGTGAAACAAAGTTTATTTATTCCATTAACCAACCATGTTTTTTAGCAACTGTCATGGTAGGTATACAAACTGGTTACATTTTCAGAGGTAATTTGAAATTGTAATCACCATATTCAATTTTATATTTTGATTAATATCCAATATTAATCAATAGCCTTGCCCACCAAACAAAACAGGAGCCCTTGCACATGCATTGCTGTGCTTTCCGCTGCTGCCCCCCACCCCCCAAGTTCTCGGGATTGTCATCTGACTGCTCCCGCCCTCCACGGCCTGCGTCTCCTGGTGGCCTGTGGGACACTGAGCCATCATCTACATGACCCACCCAATCTGGGTTCTCATTTTCAGGTATTTCTGGAGTTTTCTCTTCTTGTCGACACCATTCTTGTGTATAATTTTACTTTTCCTATAATTTCTGGAAATTTGGAGAAAGAAGAAGGGGAAGCAGGTGTTAACACACAGTTTGATCAAGCATCTTTTTTGAATGCATGGTTCTCGTTCCTAAAGATTTAAATATTTAATCCAACTGCTTATTTCTTATCCATACTCTTGAAAAATAGGTATTGTAATCCTTACTTGAAAGTTAAAGAAATCATGGTCCCAGAGACATTAGCTAATTTGCAGAAAGACTTAACCGCCGTGCCACCCAGGCGCCCCTCCTCCTCCCCTTCTTAACCTCTTTGTGATAATTATTGGTTTCTTTACCCCTCAGGAAGGTCTGAGTCCCTTGGAGAGAGTGACCGGTTCTCTCCCTTTCACAGCCCAGCACTACCGCCCAGCCTGACACCCACGTTCCTAAATCCCTGCTCCACGTCTGTTTCCGCGTCGTGACTTGAAGCTTCCTGTGAGCAGGTTTGTCTTGTTCATCGGGGTTTCCCACCGTGTCCTACGCACGCCTGGGGCAGACTGGGCGTTCAGTGAATATTTATTACGTGCATAAACGAGTGCTCCATAAATGCCCACAAATGACCCCCCCCCCCCCCCCCCGCATCCCCCCTCCCCAAAAACACAGAATACACTCGGGCACAAAATGAAACACAGACTTGAAGCTGGAAGGGGCGAAACACACACTGGGTCAGAAACCGGACTTTCCCGTGAGCTTAAAACAGGAACTGCCCTGAAGGGGTGATTTAACATTCTCCAAAAGCATCTTTTGGTTTCACAGAACACAGTTTAACAACCCCTTGCTCTGTTTTAACTACACAGTGTAACGAAGCCTCTTTCTGTGCATTTTTAAAAATAAAAATCTATTGGTTGGACTTAACTTTCCTGCACCATTTTCTTATCCTAACTGATGCCTGACAGCTGCTGAGATTCAAAATAAGGTAGCTCCCGTGACTTTACAAATCAGCTCATCCAAAAATAATCGTTGAGTCTGCAGTGTACCAAAGGCCGAGTGTTTTCAGGACAGAGATAAATAAAAGAGAGTCCCTGTTATTAATCTTTACATTGTGCGAGTGGGGAAGATGTGGAATCTTTCATAGACGAGTAAGTCCTTGGAGGGACAGTTCTTGGCTTGATGGAGAAGCTGTTTGCTCAGATCTTCATAGGAAGAGGCTTGGCATCGACGTGACTTCGCCAGATTTTCTCTCCAGGTTCTGACTTGTGCCCGTGGGTGTGAGATCACAACACGTTCCTTATGCAACCTCACTCTACACAACGGCCCCCACCCTTCACACCTACTACCCTTTTAATCTTTTCAGCAAGTAATTAAAGTTGGCTTGACCTCAAACATCCCCTACACCAGACGAAATGCAGAGATGATTGATTGATGCTCTCAATTTTTCCGAGGCAGGGATGGTGCTTTACGAAGCTTTGTGACCTGTGAGGCAGGTGGTAAGTGCTGATTGAGTGAATAATGGAATGCACAGGGGGGGTCGACCAGATCTCTCCACTGTAAAGCTACTGTCTTCCCCTTTGTAAGTAATCTCTTCTGAGAAGATGTGTTGAGACTATGTGAATACCCTGTTTCTCATCAAACTTTCACCACTGATTTTAGCATCCAGTGATGATTCCTGTGTGAAACAATCATTATGGCACTATTTGCCCAATGGCGACTTTGCCGGTTTCTTTTAAATATAATTATGCTTTAAAACAAAACCCCACCATCAGTGGCTCCAGCACCTGTTAGCTGTATGACCTTGTACATGTCACTTAAACTCTCTGAACTTTATCTTATCTGTAGCCTGGAAATTGATAATAACTGACCCACAGGGGTTGTTTGAAAATTAAATAATATGTGTCAAACTCTTAGAACAGCATGTGATAAACAGTAAATATTCCATCAAAGTTAGCTATTATTATTATATATGATATACATTATATATCATGTATTATTAGATCATATTTACCAGTATTGCTCAACACTCATGGACTCTTTACAACAAAATTCAATTTCGGCGGATTCTATGCAGTAAGAAAGAAGATTTTGTGATACTGCCTTGAAAGGAGCAGTAGACTTGTTCACACAGGCAGAGAACGCAAATCCATGTCTGACAGTGGCAAGATATTCCGGGAAGGATTAAGTACCACTGGGAACTCTGAAGGACTCCAGCTAGCATTTCTCCCAGCAACTCGAAGCAAGTGTCTGTGGGCCATGACAGAGGGATCCTGTTTGTTTCTTCCCTAAAGACAAGAGCTATGCTGGAAATCACTCCTGTGGAAGTATTCTGTGGATGAGGGCTTGGACCATGTGACAGATTGTCTTGTGAAATGACAGTCTCCCGAGGAACGCCAGAATTTGGGAACACCTGATCTGTGTCTGGCTGGGAGTGTATTACTGGACAGGGTATTTATGCGTGCTATCGTCACGGAGAAGCATCAGCTCGAGGGATAGTGCGTAATTATGGGTAGGAGGGAGAGAGGAGATTCTCAGTGGCTCAGCATGGGGACTTCGTCTCTGGCTTACCGCTGCCCAAGTATCACACTAGTAAAGCCCAAATAAAATCATCTTTCCCTGGGGTGCCTGTAGGCCACTGGCCCCTTGGAGTGTCGCCGTCTAGAGGAGAAGGAAGACGACCATGAGGTGTCGTATCTTGATTTAAATTCTGTGTCAACAAGGCAACGTGACCTCGTGAACAAGCCGCTTTGTCCAACTCCCCTTACACATAATATGAGGATAATTGTACTCTTCCCCCCAAATTCGTATCTACTGGAGACTTTATTTGGAAAGAGGGTCCTAGCATACGTAAGACGAGGTCATGGCGGATTGAGGTGGGTCTAACCTGGGGACTGGTGTCCAGGACAGAATGCCATGTGAAGACAAGGACAGACGGGAATGGTCACTCTATAGACCGAGGAACACCAGGCATGGCCAGAAGCCACCAGGAGCTAGGATAGCGTCACGGAACAGATTCTTTTCTTGAACCTCAGAGAGAGCATGACCCTGCCGTCACCTTGATTTTGGACGTCTGGTCCTTGAACTGTAGGAAATGGAATTCTATTGTTTTAAGACCATCCCCCCTCAGTTTGCGGTCCTTTGTTACACCAGCCCCGGGAGATGAATAAATACTAAATCCCCGTCACACGGTGCCTTCCTGAGGACTGGTTGAGTACCACGTACAAAACCACCTTCATGGGCGTGGCCCCTGGTGGTGGCGTGTCTGTGGGTGATGGTCACAACCGTGAACTCAGAGGAGTGTCTGTCCACCACTCAGCAGCTGAGGGACTTTGGGTAAGTTCCTCACCTCTCCCGAGTCTCGGATTCCTTATCTGTAAAACAGGGACAACATCTACCTTCTTTCTAGTGTTGTCAGGAGGGCGCAATGGGAGACGGGGCGTAAATCACCTGACACAAAGCACCTGACAAGTAATAATACTGCTGACATCGATATTATTATTTATGAAAAGAATCCCCTGTATTTGGTTTTCCCCCTGTAGTTGGAGTTTGGGTAATTATTGGGATTGCCTTACAATATTTAATGTGTGCTTCTCAGGGACCCTACTCTGTGTGCGATCCCGGGAAATCGTGTGGACGACCTGGAAGCATAAGAGGCACAAAGGGAAGGAAGACAGAGCTGGAGATTTGCTGGGTGATCGTAGCTGTCAGTCCCGCATCGTGAAAACCTGTGATCTGTCCAGATGGGTCACACTATTCCCCTGTGAAGCACGGACCCGAGGTCAGATGGAAGAAAACATCTCAGACCCTCAAGATTGGAAAGAGCTGATTGTAAAGTTAATTTAGCCAAGCAGTGAAGTCAGAGCTTAGACAGCGTGAGGCGGGTCCCCCTTTGAGATGTAAAGGGGTGGGTGTATGCGCTTGCATGTACCAAGCCCGCAGAGTTGAACTTCCGTGCTCTCAGAACCCTGCAATGCTGTTTCCTTCCAAATGAACAAAACCTGCTCCTTGGACGAGCCCACTGAAGTCTGCAGGGTACACCTCTGTGAGCACCCACATAGAGGTCCGGGCTTTTAAACCAGAAATTTAGGTGGGTGGGGGGAGAGGATTTGCTCTCTAATCAGGTACATCAAACACAGTCAAAATCCCACCTAACGTTCTTCTTGAGAGATCAATGAATGGACAATGACCAAAGTGTCTGAATTTTCCAGCTTCCCCAAAAAACACTATTCTTGAGGACACTTTCAAAGATGATGGCACGCACAGGCACAGGAGACTTCTTCATTTGGTTTTTCAGCACACCATGGTGCTAAGCTCACAGAAGTCCACTGAACGCAGCAGTGCTTTCTCCTCTTATCCTAAAAAAGGGACCTTCTGATCAGCATGAGCACGTTGTGTTTATAGACCCAATTTATAGATTATAATTTCACTCACTCATTTATTCAAGTAAATATTTCCTGAGCACCTACCATGTGCCAGGCACTGTATCAGACACTGAGGACACAGCAGTGAACAAGACACAGTGGACATTGCCGCCGTCGTCGGCTAGCATGCAGACACGCATACGATACAAGATCAACAGTTAATAGCCAGAGAGCGTGTTAGGTGGTGGTACGGGCTGGGGAAAGCATAAAGCAGTGAGGGAAGACAGCCAGTGCAAGGGTTACAGCTGTAATGTTACACAGTGTCCCAGAAGGGGCTTTACTGGGGTGGTGACAGGTAGGCAGAGAGTTTAAGCAGGAAAGGGAACAAGGCAGGTGGGGATCAGAGGGAAAGCATTGCAGGCTGAGGGAATGGCGAGTGCAAAGGCCCTGAGGTAGGGCAAATGTGGCCCGTTACGGAACTGTGGAGCCGGAGCAGAAGAAGCCAAGAGGAAAGCAACCGATGAGGACAGGCAGGTAGGAGAAGCAAGACCACAAGGGCCTGGGGTCGCACTCAGGACGTCGGCTCTACTCTGAGGGAGGCGGGCAATGGCAAGGAGCGTCAGAGGAGAGGAGTGATGGGCACTGACCAGTGTTTATGGGGTCGCTCTGGCTGCCATGTGGGCAACAAACTGCCAAGTTTGCGGGAAGAGTGGAGGCAGTGAGAGCAGCAGGAATAACTCAGGTGAGAGGCGAGGGCATGTGCGCGGCAGTGGGAGAGTAGGTGTCGGACTCTGTCGTGCGGGCAGGTGGAGAGAGGGGGATGAAAGGCTACATGGTTGGGTCATACCTGTGCATCTCCATCTTCAATATCCAGACGTCTGTCTGCATGGGTAGAGTTAGAGTATGGCTGGGTCCAGCTGGTGAAACGTTATTTTCATCCTCATATCTGTATGTCTGCATTGATAGCAATAGCTGTATGTTTATCCCCATTTAATTCTTTTCCGTCTGCAGAGAGGTCGCTTAGCCGTGCTCTTCATTCGTGGCACTCTGGCGTCATCGGTCGCTGGATTAGTTTCCCGCAGGTGTTAGGACAAATTATCACAAGCTTGGTGGTAGTTAAAAGGACCCTCTCCCAGTTCTAGAAGCCTGAAGTCTGAAATGGGGTCCACTGGGCTCTGTGCNCTATAGACCGAGGAACACCAGGCATGGCCAGAAGCCACCAGGAGCTAGGATAGCGTCACGGAACAGATTCTTTTCTTGAACCTCAGAGAGAGCATGACCCTGCTGTCACCTTGATTTTGGACGTCTGGTCCTTGAACTGTAGGAAATGGAATTCTATTGTTTTAAGACCATCCCCCCTCAGTTTGCGGTCCTTTGTTACACCAGCCCCGGGGGGATGAATAAATACTAAATCCCCGTCACACGGTGCCTTCCTGAGGACTAGTTGAGTACCACGTACAAAACCACCTTCATGGGCGTGGCCCCTGGTGGTGGCGTGTCTGTGGGTGATGGTCACAACCGTGAACTCAGAGGAGTGTCTGTCCACCACTCAGCAGCTGAGGGACTTTGGGTAAGTTCCTCACCTCTCCCGAGTCTCGGATTCCTTATCTGTAAAACAGGGACAACATCTACCTTCTTTCTAGTGTTGTCAGGAGGGCGCAATGGGAGACGGGGCGTAAATCACCTGACACAAAGCACCTGACAAGTAATAATACTGCTGACGTCGATATTATTATTTATGAAAAGAATCCCCTGTATTTGGTTTTCCCCCTGTAGTTGGAGTTTGGGTAATTATTGGGATTGCCTTACAATATTTAATGTGTGCTTCTCAGGGACCCTACTCTGTGTGCGATCCCGGGAAATCGTGTGGACGACCTGGAAGCATAAGAGGCACAAAGGGAAGGAAGACAGAGCTGGAGATTTGCTGGGTGATCGTAGCTGTCAGTCCCGCATCGTGAAAACCTGTGATCTGTCCAGATGGGTCACACTATTCCCCTGTGAAGCACGGACCCGAGGTCAGATGGAAGAAAACATCTCAGACCCTCAAGATTGGAAAGAGCTGATTGTAAAGTTAATTTAGCCAAGCAGTGAAGTCAGAGCTTAGACAGCGTGAGGCGGGTCCCCCTTTGAGATGTAAAGGGGTGGGTGTATGCGCTTGCATGTACCAAGCCCGCAGAGTTGAACTTCCGTGCTCTCAGAACCCTGCAATGCTGTTTCCTTCCAAATGAACAAAACCTGCTCCTTGGACGAGCCCACTGAAGTCTGCAGGGTACACCTCTGTGAGCACCCACATAGAGGTCCGGGCTTTTAAACCAGAAATTTAGGTGGGTGGGGGGAGAGGATTTGCTCTCTAATCAGGTACATCAAACACAGTCAAAATCCCACCTAACGTTCTTCTTGAGAGATCAATGAATGGACAATGACCAAAGTGTCTGAATTTTCCAGCTTCCCCAAAAAACACTATTCTTGAGGACACTTTCAAAGATGATGGCACGCACAGGCACAGGAGACTTCTTCATTTGGTTTTTCAGCACACCATGGTGCTAAGCTCACAGAAGTCCACTGAACGCAGCAGTGCTTTCTCCTCTTATCCTAAAAAAGGGACCTTCTGATCAGCATGAGCACGTTGTGTTTATAGACCCAATTTATAGATTATAATTTCACTCACTCATTTATTCAAGTAAATATTTCCTGAGCACCTACCATGTGCCAGGCACTGTATCAGACACTGAGGACACAGCAGTGAACAAGACACAGTGGACATTGCCGCCGTCGTCGGCTAGCATGCAGACACGCATACGATACAAGATCAACAGTTAATAGCCAGAGAGCATGTTAGGTGGTGGTACGGGCTGGGGAAAGCATAAAGCAGTGAGGGAAGACAGCCAGTGCAAGGGTTACAGCTGTAATGTTACACAGTGTCCCAGAAGGGGCTTTACTGGGGTGGTGACAGGTAGGCAGAGAGTTTAAGCAGGAAAGGGAACAAGGCAGGTGGGGATCAGAGGGAAAGCATTGCAGGCTGAGGGAATGGCGAGTGCAAAGGCCCTGAGGTAGGGCAAATGTGGCCCGTTACGGAACTGTGGAGCCGGAGCAGAAGAAGCCAAGAGGAAAGCAACCGATGAGGACAGGCAGGTAGGAGAAGCAAGACCACAAGGGCCTGGGGTCGCACTCAGGACGTCGGCTCTACTCTGAGGGAGGCGGGCAATGGCAAGGAGCGTCAGAGGAGAGGAGTGATGGGCACTGACCAGTGTTTATGGGGTCGCTCTGGCTGCCATGTGGGCAACAAACTGCCAAGTTTGCGGGAAGAGTGGAGGCAGTGAGAGCAGCAGGAATAACTCAGGTGAGAGGCGAGGGCATGTGCGCGGCAGTGGGAGAGTAGGTGTCGGACTCTGTCGTGCGGGCAGGAGGAGAGAGGGGGATGAAAGGCTACATGGTCGGGTCATACCTGTGCGTCTCCGTCTTCAATATCCAGACGTCTGTCTGCATGGGTAGAGTTAGAGTATGGCTGGGTCCAGCTGGTGAAACGTTATTTTCATCCTCATATCTGTATGTCTGCATTGATAGCAATAGCTGTATGTTTATCCCCATTTAATTCTTTTCCGTCTGCAGAGAGGTCGCTTAGCCGTGCTCTTCATTCGTGGCACTCTGGCGTCATCGGTCGCTGGATTAGTTTCCCGCAGGTGTTAGGACAAATTATCACAAGCTTGGTGGTAGTTAAAAGGACCCTCTCCCAGTTCTAGAAGCCTGAAGTCTGAAATGGGGTCCACTGGGCTCTGTGCAGCCCGTCACCCTCACTGCTGGGCCCCAAGCCTGCTGCTCTCAAGCCCTCCGCATGCTCCACTAACGGCAGATTCCCGGTCGTCCCTCTCCTGGTTCCATCAGTGTGATGCAGGCCAGGGCTTACTTTCCCGTAAACCCCGTCTTCCCTCGGCTTCCAGGAGACCACACTCTGCTTTCCCCCACCCCTTGGGGAGCTCCAGTGCTCTTGGCTGGTCCCTCTCCCCTTGGACCGGCAAATGCCATGGTGCCCAGAGCCCAGGAGTGGCTTTGCGTCTCATCCCCACTGCCTGCTGGATGGTCCTCTGGTCCCAAGGCTTCAACCCCAGTCTCCATCATCATGACTCCCAAGTCACTATCATCAGCCTCTGGCTTAAACTCCAGCTGGCTACTTGACATCACCACACGGATGCCCAAAGGACGCAGAGAGTGTGGGTTCAAGAGTGGACAAGTGCAGGGACCTGGAGACAGCTGGCAAGGACAGGAATTTCCAGGAGCTTTGCCGAAAGCGGAAGAGAGAGTCGGGCAGTGGCTGGAAGGGGGCAGGGATCCAGGGAGCCTTATTCATTTAGGATTCGATCCAAGCACACCTGCAGGCTGGTGGGGAGGACTGGGGAGCACGGGAACGAGGGAGGAACCAGCATCCAGGGCGTGAGTGGGGGGTGGGCTGGCTCTCGGGGAGTGGGCTGCATGAGGTCAGTGATGGGGGAGGCAGAGCGGGTGGCACACATGCAGGTAAAACTCTACAATTTAAAATAATTAGCTACTTTCTTCTTCTTCTGGACTCTGTCTTGCAACACACCGGGTATGCGTTTACTGCCTGATGGCCTCTGACCAGCGCCTCTGCTCAGAGCGCGGCGTGAATCCTTGCGGAACCATGCAGGTAAAATGGGACGTGGTTACATATTTTTAAAATATAGGAAGTTCGAAACACTGTGATGCCATTTTCTCTGCCTCTGAGTTTTGCAAAAAGTAAGATCTTGGTTCATGAAACACCTTAACAGGTGGCTGTTACCTGTCGGAACGGCGCGTTTCCGTTTGGTTGCACTCAGCCTGGAACGCTTTACCGCTTTCCCCGCCACGGCGGCTGCGGAGATGCGCGGTGTTAGGAGAAGGAGGGCATCGAACAGGACGGAACTGAAGGGGACCAGTGATCCCAGAACTAAAAGTACAACGAGGGGCTAAATGTCAAGAATGCATGTGTCCCTCTCATTTTAGCATCTTAGAAACATTCTACGAGCAAAGTGAACGGTTGGATGAAGCATAATGTCTAATGTACAGTAAAGTTGGGCAAAATGCCTTCGCTTTTTTTAAAAGATGTGATTTATTTAGAGAAAGAGGGAGCGTGAACTGGGAGGAGGGGCAGAGGGAGAGAGAGAACCTCAAGCATACTCTGTGCCAAGCGCGGAGCCCATGCAGGGGTCGATCTCACAGCCCTGAGATCTGACCTGAACTGACGTCAAGAGTTCAAGGCTCAACCAACTGAGCCGCAGGGGGCCCCGCCGAATGCCTTTTCCAGAGAGAGAGAGAGAGACAGAGAGAGACGGGGAGAGACACCACAGTGTATTCTCTGTCAAGCCAACTACAAGCCACTTAATGATGAAAGCATTTCCACCTCGTTCCAGAACACGGGGGACCAGGGCTCGGATCCGCCTCCATTACCTCTGTGGGGCCAAAAGGAAATCCCTACTTCAAAATATTTTCCAAATTAAAGTGTCTAATGATCCATTCGGTCAACAAATGCTTTTTCTTTGTCCCGAGCTTGGTGCTGGCATGTTTTCACGAGCGGAGTTTCGGTTCCATCTGTAAAGTGCCCGACCCCCCAGGGCTCTCACCGCCCCTCCTGCACCTCTGGTCGTCTTTAATCCTTTTTTCTCCAAAGAGTTCCTTAAAGTCAGTTCCCCAAATCTGGAGGTGAAAACGGACCTAGGCAGTCAGGCTATCTATCCGTCGCCAACTTGAGGCAAGAGGGCACATCGCTCATTCTGCAGATGGATTTGTAAGGCAATGTGTCTCCGTGTGTCTCCGGGGGGCTGCCCTCCACCCGTACAAACGCCCCACCAGCGAGATCTATTGCTTCTGCTCTCTCCTTCACGAGGAACCCGGACAGCGCCACACCGCACTGCCCCCTGACCTCCCCTCCCCTGGTTATAAACAAATCCACAATGGTACCCATCTCTTCTTTGGGGAAAAACACAATTCTTCCTTCTCCGTGTTATCCCGTCCCCGGTGCCCTTCCTATGCCCTTCCTCCTCCCTTCGCAGAGCCGGTGCTTCCCTTCAGGCACCAAACAGGCCTCCACCTGCCCTGGAGCTCAACACCCCTCCCTCCATGCTGCTCTCCTTCCAGCTGCTTCTCTCCCGCTGGGGCAGCCCAGGTGCCTCTCCTGCAGCTCCCTGGTCTCCGTCCCGCGTTCTCTAACAAAACGCATGTTTGAAGGCCCCGTCTGGCCTTCCACTGACCAAACGCCACATTTAAGGTCATGTAGGACCTTTTGACACTGTTGACCACCCACCTCTTGAACCGCGTCCTTACTTTGATTTCTAGATGACCCTTCTGCCCGTGTGGCTACTCCCTTTCCACGTCTACTGTCCCGGGACTCTGTCGTTCTCAGTGCCATCGTCGGGCACCACAGCCTCCTCTGCAGAACGTTCCTGAGGGTCACACCGACTCCCCTAGTCTCTGCCACACAGTGACTGCCAGCTCTGTCGTTCCACCCTGAACCTTTCCCCTGAGCTGATGGCTCGTTTCCCACACACTTCATGCGATCCTGAACGCCCTTCATGAATGACCGTAGACTCCAGTGTTAACAAGTCTGCGATTAAATTCACTATCCCACAGCTCAAGCCCGGCTCCTCTGGGCTTACTCACCGTGCCAATGGCTTCCCAACCTTCTCCAACTGGACTGCACGTCTTATCTCTTTCACCCCTTGGATCTGGATCATTCTCTCTGGACTATTCTAATAGCCCTTAATCTGTCTCCCAGGTAGTAATTCATTTTCCTTCCAGCTGCTCTCTTGTTCCAGGAACAGACATCAGAATCACTGGGGAGGTTTTTCAAAGAATATCCACCAAGCATTTACAAATGCGTCCTCTCATTTACGTCCAAACTAAACGTCTGAGGTCGGCACTCTTGTATGGTCCCATTTTACAGGCAGAAGGAGGGAAATCACCTGCCAGAGGTCCCATCGCTGGGACTGGAAACGCCCTGCTTCGCACGCACAGGGTTTGTTCATTCTTACTCCTGTAAATCACAGATTGCGTGTCTATTTTTAGTTCTACTCCCCAAGCTGTTTATATATTGATTTAAATAAAAGTTCTTCCTTCAGTAAAGGAAGCCGCTTAAATTTTGCATTTGTTCTTGGCGCTAACAGCTCCTGCCCTGNTAACAACTCCTGCCCTGTACATCAGGAATCCAGGCTCATCAAACATGCTCGTGTGATAATACTTCTGATCGAGACAAACCACCTTCAATAAATAAATCGTCTTGAGACCAGAAACACATGACTCATGGTAGTTAATTGTTCTCTCCTACTGGGGTTTTCACCAGGATGCTCACACACACACACACACACACACACACACACACACACACTNATAATACTTCTGATCGAGACAAACCACCTTCAATAAATAAATCGTCTTGAGACCAGAAACACATGACTCATGGTAGTTAATTGTTCTCTCCTACTGGGGTTTTCACCAGGATGCTCTCACACACACACACACACACACACACACACACACTCCCCAACCTTTCACCACTTCAAAACTTACAGCTTTATTCATTCCACATAACTCAGATTTCCTTTTTTCCTCATCTTCACTTACAAAATTGTCTATTTTCAAACACATTCCAAGGGCACCGGCTCATGATACACAATAGAGAATCACAGGATTTTTTTTTTAATACAGCTTTAAAGTTTGTGGCATACATTTGAATATGTTTGCATGTGATGTGGATTTTTTTTCATTGTAACATAAGCTTTCAACTTTTATTGTGCATATATAATATGCAGTATGGGGGAGATATAGAAAATTACATAAAGAAAATGTACAGCCTAACAAAATATCATGACCGAAACCCTCATAGCTACCAGGCAGGTCAAGCATTGGAACTCCACCGGCCCCTTCCGTGACCGCGGGCTCCTGTGCGCCTACCCCTCGTCCACCGCTCCAGAAACACCACCACCCTGATCTGGGGTCGTCACTTCCTGGCCTTTCTCACAGTTTCATCACTCAGGTGTGATCTCTCAATCCTGCAGTTGGGTTTTGTCCATTTTAATACGCCTCTTAGTCTTTTTTAATATATAGATTCCTCCTTCATCCCTTTGTTCTTTCCTATATAATTTTTTTGGTGAAGAAATCAGGTTATTTGACATGGCGTGTCCCCATGGTCGGGGTTTTCCTGAAGGCAACCCCATAGTGTAGTTTCCCATGGTGCTCTGGTCTTTCTCTTTCCTGTAAACTAATAGTTGAATATATAGATTTGATCAGATTCGGGTTCAATTCTTTTTTTTTTTTTTCAGGGAGACTGTCTCGGTGGTTATCCATCAGAAACACAGGATGGCTTGTTTCCCGCCTTATTTGCGACGTTAGCAAACATGACCCCAACACCTAGCCCGTGAGCTCACCACAAGTAACACGATGACGGTGTTATAATTCTATAATTGTTCGTTCTTAGCTGGAATAATGTCATAAAAAAGGCCATTTTCCTCATCTATTATTTGATTACCCAGTGACACAGTTCCTATAAGACAGTTGCTATGGGACAGTCCTCTGTTTTACTGCCAATTTTCCAAATTATGGGTTATTCCAACACTCAACAGCAACCGATACTATTTCCATAGTATTGTCGAGAACTCATGGATTTAACCATGCTTAGCATGTCTTAATTCACTGTACTTACTTCCCCAGCGATGCCTGTGTCCTCTCACCTCTGGTTAGCAGTGACCTTTTCAAGTTGGCTTTTGAGATTTTTTACTGGACTCCAGGAGTCTTTGCCAACGTCACTGCTGACACAGTAAGACATGCCAGGCTCAGCTGCATGTCCCCAGCCCCAGACCTGGGAGAAGCCATCAGTCATGCCTCCAGAAAAGGAAGTCCTGTTTTAGTCCTTTGTTTTCATCGGAAATGGCATTTCAAGCCCACGGTCTGTGCTGGGGGTGATCATTCCTGCTGGTTTGTTCCTCGTTCTAGGTGTTTCAGCAGACAGAGTTCGGAATTACAGGTTTCCATAGCTAGATCTGTAAAGAAAAGTATCTCAGGGATTCATTCTGATCCTTCCAGCTCAAATTCAGGACTACGGGGCTCTTAACGCCACGTTTCCCACTTCACATGTGGAAATATGAGGTGTACTGATCTTCTTAAGCAATGGCCATTTCGGTGGGACAGCAGCCGGACGGATTGGAGCGGTCAGGGGAGGAAGCAGGAGGACAGCATAAGCTCGGGGTATGGGGCTCTGGCGTTCAGGGCACTTGCCTGGGAGGGTCGCAGGGTAGCCCTCCCACGGCACAGCTCTCCACGGGCACCCTACACAGCGTCTCCTGCCACACACACGCTCTGGGAACCACAGGTGGGACCCAAGAGGGCACGCGGGGTCAAGACAGTTTTCTAAAAATGTCAGACATCACTTCTCTGCACGCCTGCCCGCCGCTGCTCAGATTGGGAACCAACACCCCAGCGAGGACTGGCCAGCAGCCCGTGTGGGGAAAGGGCCTCACAAAACAGGCATTTTCTACCCTGGGGAGAATTCAGAGAACAGGGTGGTGTCCCTCTTCCAGGGAGTCAGGCTGTGAAGCCCGCAGAACAATCCGTCTCAGTCTGCAGACGGGGAAGAGCCAGCAGATGCGTTCGGTGGCACAGGTGGCGGAGTCCCCAGCAGCTGGTGTGTCGTGAGTCGGCTGAATCTCACCACAGACTCATCGAAAAGACTCCGCCTCTTCTCCTCCAACCACATGAGAGTCAGCATCATGACAAAAGTCACGAGGACGACCAACATAATGGCCACCGTGGTGTTTCGTGCCATTTTTCTTCAGCGCTACACCTGTGAGGACCCTTCTCCAAAAGATGAAACCATTCTATCAAGGGGACAAAGCTCCCTTGTACAGGTGTCCAAACCCGTACCCGGAAATCTGAAAATGAAACTCAAGCACCTGCCTACGAACCATGGTGAACTGAGGAGAGTTTACTCGGGGACATGAAACGCTTGTGCCACCCAGAAGCATGTCTCCAAGAGTCCCTTCTTCCCATCAGGAACCTTTCTTCACATTCTTTTTGCAGAAACGAGTATCGTGCTGCAGGAAACAAGAACATGTCTTCTCAGACGCTGCCCTCGGGTGTTTTCTGGGAGGTGACAAGTGGGCCGTCTGCCTTGTGGGATCTCTTTTGCGTGATGTACTGTGGCATTCGCTGTAACCCGCCTGTTGTATTAACATTTTCCCAAAGGATGCGTTAGAGCCGAAAGGACCATCGGCTCTCCCGCCCACCCCCTTCATGCTGCACTGCTCGCGCTCTGGGCTCCGGCTTCACGTCCCTCCTTGCAAGGCCGGCATGGACCATCTTCACATTGTACTTGGCCAAGNGGCCTCACAAAACAGGCATTTTCTACCCTGGGGAGAATTCAGAGAACAGGGTGGTGTCCCTCTTCCAGGGAGTCAGGCTGTGAAGCCCGCAGAACAATCCGTCTCAGTCTGCAGACGGGGAAGAGCCAGCAGATGCGTTCGGTGGCACAGGTGGCGGAGTCCCCAGCAGCTGGTGTGTCGTGAGTCGGCTGAATCTCACCACAGACTCATCGAAAAGACTCCGCCTCTTCTCCTCCAACCACATGAGAGTCAGCATCATGACAAAAGTCACGAGGACGACCAACATAATGGCCACCGTGGTGTTTCGTGCCATTTTTCTTCAGCGCTACACCTGTGAGGACCCTTCTCCAAAAGATGAAACCATTCTATCAAGGGGACAAAGCTCCCTTGTACAGGTGTCCAAACCCGTACCCGGAAATCTGAAAATGAAACTCAAGCACCTGCCTACGAACCATCCGGTGAACTGAGGAGAGTTTACTCGGGGACATGAAACGCTTGTGCCACCCAGAAGCATGTCTCCAAGAGTCCCTTCTTCCCATCAGGAACCTTTCTTCACATTCTTTTTGCAGAAACGAGTATCGTGCTGCAGGAAACAAGAACATGTCTTCTCAGACGCTGCCCTCGGGTGTTTTCTGGGAGGTGACAAGTGGGCCGTCTGCCTTGTGGGATCTCTTTTGCGTGATGTACTGTGGCATTCGCTGTAACCCGCCTGTTGTATTAACATTTTCCCAAAGGATGCGTTAGAGCCGAAAGGACCATCGGCTCTCCCGCCCACCCCCTTCATGCTGCACTGCTCGCGCTCTGGGCTCCGGCTTCACGTCCCTCCTTGCAAGGCCGGCATGGACCATCTTCACATTGTACTTGGCCAAGGAAGGGGTTGTGATGTGTCAGAAGAGAAATCCCATTCGGAGAGGGGCACGGACTCCGCGCCTGGCACAGCCAACCTTTCAGAGTAATTGTTGTTTGAAGGTTCAAAGAGCCACAAAAGACTCATCAGTGCCATCCAACTTTCAAAAAAAAAAGTGGCTTTATTAGCACTGGGATTTTGTTACCTTTATTTGAACACGGTGTGGTGAGTTGTCAAGCCGCGACTCATTCTTTAATTTAATGTATTTCAAGGCGCAGAGAACAGGCCGCGTATGCTGGCACGATTGTACTTCTGACGCGCCTATTTCTAAACCTCACCATTCAGATCTTAATCTTGAAAGCACTCCAGACTTCAGCCAGGGCGTCTGCCCTCCGTTAAAATACAATGCAGAGTTTCTGAAATAATTGTGCAGCGATGGCCGTTTCTCCTGCATGAAGCGTTTTCCACGTGAGGAGCGTCCTTTGAAGCGAGGAGCCACGAAGAAGGCAGGGGCAGAGGTGAAGCCAGTGCTACAGAAGTTTACATTCCTGGCAGAGGGTGGGTTGCAGAGCTCAGGAGTGAGTCTATTGATATTCAGGGCTTTGACCTGCTAACAATAACCGGGGGGCCGGGGTCACTGCGGTAGCCGTCCTGCATTCTGCAGCGCAGAGAGACAGACCTTATCGGTTTCCATTTGCTTCGGCGGCGGGGGCGTCCACGGGACGGTGTCCAGGCACTCACCAGTTGCTCCTGGGGAGGGATGGAATACAGAGCACGTGGGACGGGGGCAGTCGCAGAAGGCACTCCTACCCATCCCATACCCCACATGGCAAGCGATCTTAGGATAATTTGCCTGGAGATTTGTAGCATGATGGGTATTTTTCAAAACCTCATGCCAGAAGAGAAAGGGGAAAATTAATAGCGTATCCTGAAGCTGGAATTTTAAAGGGCACAGACAGAGTAAGGCAACACCCTGCTGTTGCTATTTCTTTCTTTGTGTTAAAAAAAAATTGCCTTTCCTGACTTTGAAAGTAGCTACTGCTTTTTTTTTTAAAGGAAAAAAAAATGAAAGCCCTACCAACCATTTCTTTTTGACAATGGGGAGCACTTTTTCCCTGGTACTCAACTCATTTTGAATACGGTTCCACCAGTCTTAATAGAAGACATCGCATGCACGGACAATTTTATTACAGAACATCTAAGCGGACGCCCCCCAGAGGGGAGTGGGTGCGTGTAGGGTGGAGGCGGGAGGGGGGCAACAACTTGTTTGTTGCAGGAGGGAGGTCTCCATCCCACGCAGGCCCAGCGCGCAGTTCCGTGTGCTTTGCTTTTCATCACGACCTCGATAGGAGCCCCGCTTGTGAAATTCCTCCTGGCTTTGCCCGGCTGTGGGGATGTGTCTTCGACGGCAGAAAGCACAACTTAGGGTGACCCAGAGGGCTGACCTGGCTCCCTCCACAAGGGAGGCAGACGTTACGGCACGTGCTGGAGGAGTTCTCGCGCATGAGCTCCGCACGCCTGGCCCAGCCGTGTCTGCACGGTGCGTGGGGCTCGTCTGTGTGTGTGCAAAGTGTGAGTGTCAAAAGGATCCTTTGTTCCCCTGTACTTGTGTTATGTCTTATGTATAATTAAGTATCCAGATATCTTTTTATGTTAACGTGGTTCAGAGAGCTGTGTCACGGAGGGCATTGCTTAGCTTCGAATGGAGAAGCTGGGCAGGGTGGCCACTGCGCAAGGCCTGTAGGATGGGCACACACAGCCCCAGGGGACACCCTCCATGCAGAATGATGAGGTGCCTTCTCCTGAGAGGATGCACGGAGGTGAGACTGTCCCCACTTTAAGCTTGCCAGCCTGCTCGTGTGCTGCAGCCTGCTGTTCGACTTCCTCTGAAGAGCAGTGGCCACGGGTATCTCCAGCAAGTGCGTGTCCTCCCCCCAAGCAGGTGCAACGCCAGTGTGACCGCCCGTGGGCACTAGCGCGTGCACAGGGATCGCGTCTGCCTTGTGCTCAGTTCTTCCTGGGACTTTCATCCCACTCACCCTGCCATGTCGTCCAGCCCACTAAGCATATTTTTTGATCTCCAAAAGAGTGAGAATCCTATAGGCGGATGGGCTCATTTCCATGATCTGTTTAAAGTCATTATCCAGACGAGCAAAGGGAAAGGAAGGGAGACCCCGCTGTCGTCTAGCTGCTCATCACAAGCTTGGGATGGACCAAGTTCGTGGCATCAAGGGCACCAGATCCAATGGCAAAGAGCCTATCCGTTTACAGGGGAGCCGTGCAGAAATGACCACAGAGATTGTGAGGGTGGGGACGGAGGGACTCCTCTGCTCCTAGCTNGTTCTTTTTGCAGAAACGAGTATCGTGCTGCAGGAAACAAGAACACGTCTTCTCAGACGCTGCCCTCGGGTGTTTTCTGGGAGGTGACAAGTGGGCCGTCTGCCTTGTGGGATCCCTTTTGCGTGATGTACTGTGGCATTCGCTGTAACACGCCTGTTGTATTAACATTTTCCCAAAGGATGCGTTAGAGCCGAAAGGACCATCGGCTCTCCTGGCCCACCCCCTTCATGCTGCACTGCTCGCGCTCTGGGCTCCGGCTTCACGTCCCTCCTTGCAAGGCCGGCATGGACCATCTTCACATTGTACTTGGCCAAGGAAGGGGTTGTGATGTGTCAGAAGAGAAATCCCATTCGGAGAGGGGCACGGACTCCGCGCCTGGCACAGCCAACCTTTCAGAGTAATTGTTGTTTGAAGGTTCAAAGAGCCACAAAAGACTCATCAGTGCCATCCAACTTTCAAAAAAAAAAGTGGCTTTATTAGCACTGGGATTTTGTTACCTTTATTTGAACACGGTGTGGTGAGTTGTCAAGCCGCGACTCATTCTTTAATTTAATGTATTTCAAGGCGCAGAGAACAGGCCGCGTATGCTGGCACGATTGTACTTCTGACGCGCCTATTTCTAAACCTCACCATTCAGATCTTAATCTTGAAAGCACTCCAGACTTCAGCCAGGGCGTCTGCCCTCCGTTAAAATACAATGCAGAGTTTCTGAAATAATTGTGCAGCGATGGCCGTTTCTCCTGCATGAAGCGTTTTCCACGTGAGGAGCGTCCTTTGAAGCGAGGAGCCACGAAGAAGGCAGGGGCAGAGGTGAAGCCAGTGCTACAGAAGTTTACATTCCTGGCAGAGGGTGGGTTGCAGAGCTCAGGAGTGAGTCTATTGATATTCAGGGCTTTGACCTGCTAACAATAACCGGGGGGCCGGGGTCACTGCGGTAGCCGTCCTGCATTCTGCAGCGCAGAGAGACAGACCTTATCGGTTTCCATTTGCTTCGGCGGCGGGGGCGTCCACGGGACGGTGTCCAGGCACTCACCAGTTGCTCCTGGGGAGGGATGGAATACAGAGCACGTGGGACGGGGGCAGTCGCAGAAGGCACTCCTACCCATCCCATACCCCACATGGCAAGCGATCTTAGGATAATTTGCCTGGAGATTTGTGGCATGATGGGTATTTTTCAAAACCTCATGCCAGAAGAGAAAGGGGAAAATTAATAGCGTATCCTGAAGCTGGAATTTTAAAGGGCACAGACAGAGTAAGGCAACACCCTGCTGTTGCTATTTCTTTCTTTGTGTTAAAAAAAAATTGCCTTTCCTGACTTTGAAAGTAGCTACTGCTTTTTTTTTTAAGGAAAAAAAAAATGAAAGCCCTACCAACCATTTCTTTTTGACAATGGGGAGCACTTTTCCCCTGGTACTCAACTCATTTTGAATACGGTTCCACCAGTCTTAATAGAAGACATCGCATGCACGGACAATTTTATTACAGAACATCTAAGCGGACGCCCCCCAGAGGGGAGTGGGTGCGTGTAGGGTGGAGGCGGGAGGGGGGCAACAACTTGTTTGTTGCAGGAGGGAGGACTCCATCCCACGCAGGCCCAGCGCGCAGTTCCGTGTGCTTTGCTTTTCATCACGACCTCGATAGGAGCCCCGCTTGTGAAATTCCTCCTGGCTTTGCCCGGCTGTGGGGATGTGTCTTCGACGGCAGAAAGCACAACTTAGGGTGACCCAGAGGGCTGACCTGGCTCCCTCCACAAGGGAGGCAGACGTTACGGCACGTGCTGGAGGAGTTCTCGCGCATGAGCTCCGCACGCCTGGCCCAGCCGTGTCTGCACGGTGCGTGGGACTCGTCTGTGTGTGTGCAAAGTGTGAGTGTCAAAAGGATCCTTTGTTCCCCTGTACTTGTGTTATGTCTTATGTATAATTAAGTATCCAGATATCTTTTTATGTTAACGTGGTTCAGAGAGCTGTGTCACGGAGGGCATTGCTTAGCTTCGAATGGAGAAGCTGGGCAGGGTGGCCACTGCGCAAGGCCTGTAGGATGGGCACACACAGCCCCAGGGGACACCCTCCATGCAGAATGATGAGGTGCCTTCTCCTGAGAGGATGCACGGAGGTGAGACTGTCCCCACTTTAAGCTTGCCAGCCTGCTCGTGTGCTGCAGCCTGCTGTTCGACTTTCTCTGAAGAGCAGTGGCCACGGGTATCTCCAGCAAGTGCGTGTCCTCCCCCCAAGCAGGTGCAACGCCAGTGTGACCGCCCGTGGGCACTAGCGCGTGCACAGGGATCGCGTCTGCCTTGTGCTCAGTTCTTCCTGGGACTTTCATCCCACTCACCCTGCCATGTCGTCCAGCCCACTAAGCATATTTTTTGATCTCCAAAAGAGTGAGAATCCTATAGGCGGATGGGCTCATTTCCATGATCTGTTTAAAGTCATTATCCAGACGAGCAAAGGGAAAGGAAGGGAGACCCCGCTGTCGTCTAGCTGCTCATCACAAGCTTGGGATGGACCAAGTTCGTGGCATCAAGGGCACCAGATCCAATGGCAAAGAGCCTATCCGTTTACAGGGGAGCCGTGCAGAAATGACCACAGAGATTGTGAGGGTGGGGACGGAGGGACTCCTCTGCTCCTAGCTCAGCAAACACACGGCACACTCTCTCATGCACACGTGCATGCACGTATACACTTATACCCACATATGCACACACAGACACACACACAGCACACATATACACATGCATGTACACACGCATGTACACACGTGTGCATGCACACAACACGCATATACACATGCACACGCACTCGTACACACTCATACACATACACAGTCATGCATACATGCTCTCTGCATATGCATGCACACACATACACATGCATGTATGTACAGTCTTACACATAGGAATGCACATATATACACGTGTCTACATGCACTCTTACACACAAGTAGGTACACACATATACACATGCATGCACACACTTATACACACGTATGCACACTCACACACATACATGAATGTATATACACATGAATGCACATATAAACACGTGTGCACACACATACTCTTATACACATGCATGCACACTCAAACATACACAGTCATGCACACGCACTCTTACACACATGCATGCACATACACACACACACGTGCACACAGGCATGCCCCTACTGTCAAACATACACACACACACCTACAGCCCCCCTTAGTCCCCCTCCTCCCCCGTACAATGCTTCCTGTCTCTATTTTAGAGTTCTTGCTCACACCTCCTGCTTTTCTGTGGAGTGCACCCACTTAGGGAGGATGGAAGGGTGGGACAGACACACTGTTTGCTTTTGTTCACAACTTGGTTTGGGGACCCCACAACTGAAGCTCTGGTCAGATGGCAAGCAAATTAAACGTGGCTGTGCCGGAGGCTGGAGGGTGCACCGCAGGACCTCAGCTTCCACATGTTGTCTTATATGAATTTATACATATTTTTTGAAATAAAGAATGATTAAGAACCGCCTTTTCTGAAGAGTGGCCGAATCAATGATTAAATAAAAGAAAGTCCTTCAATTAGCCCACGATTTCCTCATCAGCTAACCTTTCTATTTATTTATTAGTTTTTATTTCTGGATGGAAGATAAAGAAAGGTTTTGTTTTCCTTCCTCCTCCTCTTAGGCTTTTTAAAAACACTGTCTGGAACCGAAGTCGCTGCCTCGTCTCAGAAACAGCCAGCGTGTGAGCTCCAGAGCAGGGAAGCCCCGGCCTGCCCGTCTCCTGGGCGTTGGCCTCTCCCCAGAATTTTCTTCCTAATTTTCCTTGTTGAAAGGAATGAGTGGTCCTGGTGCTCAGACGGTGTCACTGGTACCCCCAGCTGAGCGAGAGTAATTATTCCCACTCGGTGCGGCTTTGATATGGCTCTGAAGGCTGCCTTTGGCACACTCACACAGCCTTTGTTCCGCTGCTCTTATTTTCCTCCTTAGGAAATGAAAAAAGATGGCAGATGACAACACCGTGAAGGGAACGGGGAAACACCTACATGCTATCCACCTTTAAAACACGGCCAATCCTCCAGCCCAAGGAGAGAGCCGGCAGCACGGCAGGGCGAACGCCAGGCTTGGCGTGGGTTCCCGGGAGCAAAGGAGAGCAGGGATGTGGATGCATGGGCTCAACCCACACGACCCAGCTTACAGGGAGGGTTCAGGTATCTGAGAGGGGCGGAGGGTCCCTGGGTGGCTTCTGGCTTTTCTGGGGGCGGTGCAGACCCGCCTTTCCCCTGCAATTCATGAAGTCGGGGCTGATGAACCAGGGGCACACCGGGGTTCTCCAGCTGGTGAGACAGGCAGCTGGGTCTTGTTGGATGCCTGGCCGAGCGGGTGCTGTGGGCTGAATGGGCCCCTACATGCATTTGNCACATATACACATGCATGCACACACTTATACACACGTATGCACACTCACACACATACATGAATGTATATACACATGAATGCACATATAAACACGTGTGCACACACATACTCTTATACACATGCATGCACACTCAAACATACACAGTCATGCACACGCACTCTTACACACATGCATGCACATACACACACACACGTGCACACAGGCATGCCCCTACTGTCAAACATATACACGCACACCTACAGCCCCCCTTAGTCCCCCTCCTCCCCCGTACAATGCTTCCTGTCTCTATTTTAGAGTTCTTGCTCACACCTCCTGCTTTTCTGTGGAGTGCACCCACTTAGGGAGGATGGAAGGGTGGGACAGACACACTGTTTGCTTTTGTTCACAACTTGGTTTGGGGACCCCACAACTGAAGCTCTGGTCAGATGGCAAGCAAATTAAACGTGGCTGTGCCGGAGGCTGGAGGGTGCACCGCAGGACCTCAGCTTCCACATGTTGTCTTATATGAATTTATACATATTTTTTGAAATAAAGAATGATTAAGAACCGCCTTTTCTGAAGAGTGGCCGAATCAATGATTAAATAAAAGAAAGTCCTTCAATTAGCCCACGATTTCCTCATCAGCTAACCTTTCTATTTATTTATTAGTTTTTATTTCTGGATGGAAGATAAAGAAAGGTTTTGTTTTCCTTCCTCCTCCTCTTAGGCTTTTTAAAAACACTGTCTGGAACCGAAGTCGCTGCCTCGTCTCAGAAACAGCCAGCGTGTGAGCTCCAGAGCAGGGAAGCCCCGGCCTGCCCGTCTCCTGGGCGTTGGCCTCTCCCCAGAATTTTCTTCCTAATTTTCCTTGTTGAAAGGAATGAGTGGTCCTGGTGCTCAGACGGTGTCACTGGTACCCCCAGCTGAGCGAGAGTAATTATTCCCACTCGGTGCGGCTTTGATATGGCTCTGAAGGCTGCCTTTGGCACACTCACACAGCCTTTGTTCCGCTGCTCTTATTTTCCTCCTTAGGAAATGAAAAAAGATGGCAGATGACAACACCGTGAAGGGAACGGGGAAACACCTACATGCTATCCACCTTTAAAACACGGCCAATCCTCCAGCCCAAGGAGAGAGCCGGCAGCACGGCAGGGCGAACGCCAGGCTTGGCGTGGGTTCCCGGGAGCAAAGGAGAGCAGGGATGTGGATGCATGGGCTCAACCCACACGACCCAGCTTACAGGGAGGGTTCAGGTATCTGAGAGGGGCGGAGGGTCCCTGGGTGGCTTCTGGCTTTTCTGGGGGCGGTGCAGACCCGCCTTTCCCCTGCAATTCATGAAGTCGGGGCTGATGAACCAGGGGCACACCGGGGTTCTCCAGCTGGTGAGACAGGCAGCTGGGTCTTGTTGGATGCCTGGCCGAGCGGGTGCTGTGGGCTGAATGGGCCCCTACATGCATTTGTGGGGAGTCCCAGCCCCCGGCACCTCACTGGGTAGCCCCATTTGGAGATGAGGTCTTTCAGGAGAAGATTGAGGTAAGCGGAGGCCGTTGGGGGGGGCCCTCATCCAAAAGGACTGGGTCTTTGTAGGAAGAGATGAGGACACAGGCTCGCACGAGGGACGACCGCGTGAGGACACTGGGAGAAGGTGGCCGTCTACAAGGCGAGGAGAGAGGCCCCAGAGGGAACCACCCCTGCTGATGCCTGGGTTTTGGGGTTCAGCCTCCAGAGCCGTGAGAATAAACACCTGCTGTTGGAGGCACCGGCCTGTGGCAGCCTGGGCACACGCATCCGGCAGGGCACGGGAAGAACTTAAATCCACATCTCTTGCACTTTGAATACGAGAAAGCATCTCTCTTTCCCCCAAACCTCCGAGGAACTTTACCTCCGAGGGTGCAAAGCAATTGTCTGTAACCTCGATAGGACGTCAGCAGCTCCCGAATTTCAGAGAGAAAAACTTACGGGCACAGGGCACTCAAGGCCGGAGCCCCATTCTCTGCGCGAGAGCCCTTGCTGAGTGTGGGCATGAGCGCGTGCGGACAGACACGTGGGTTTACGGCTTGTGTGCAGAGCGGACCCGCTTCTCAGGGCCACTCGAAGCACCTTGATTCTGAAACTATCTTCAACAGGAGTTTTATTTGTGCTCTCCCTGCACGGAACCCCACTAGTTCCTTCCCTCTGATTTCTGATTCTGCCACGGGCACCGTTCGAATGAGAGCTCTGATAAGAGAAAAAACTGGGCCAGGAATTAAATTAATGCTTTTAGACAAACACCCATTCTATCTCCGATTCTAATGCTAATTACATTTGTGGATCAAAGACCATTTGTTAAAGTTTTGCTTTTGAAAAACAGGGAGATTTTACTTTCCCGTTTGATATTTTTATGAGACTTGATGGGGGCCGGTTGGGGCGGGGTAGGGGGCAGGGTCTGGGGAGGGAGGCCCCTCCTGCGAGGACCCAGGGGAGAGCGGAGGTTCCCCGGAGCAGACTTTGGGGTCAGACTCGTGTCCCACGTTTCTTCGTTCCCTCCATGACTCTGGCCACTGGACGCAGCAGGCTGCGTGCACCCCGTCATGGCCGCAGAGTCTTCTAGACGCTGTGGGGAGGACAGACAGAAGGCGGGACACGAGCAAGGAGCCGATGCTCGAAAAGCTACGGAGGTCATCGCTGTGTGATTCCAGCTCTGTGACATTCTGGAAAAGGCACAGCTACGAGACCATGGAAGAGGTGGGCGGCTGTCAGGGTCTCATGGGGAGGGACGAATGGTGGACCATGGGGTTTAGGACAGCGGCAGGAGTCCATGTGCTAACGCGCAGGTGGACGCGTGACGGGCATTTGCCCAAACCCGCAGAACGCGCAACACCAAGAGCTAACCCTAACGTAATCCCTGGACTCTGGTGCTGAAGACGCGTCAGAGGGGGTCACCGTTGTGACAAACGTCCCCCCGGTGTGGGTGTCGACAGTGGGGAGGCTGTGCACACACGGGGGACAGGGGAACACGGGAAAGCTCTGTGCCTTCCCCCAATGTTGCTGCGAATGTAAAACTGCTCTAAAAAGAGTAAAGCCTATTTAAAAGGGACAAAAGGACTGATAGAAGGTTTTTAACTTAAGCAAAGCTGCTTGTGGTCTGAGGCCATGTGGTGACTGCATAGAGACCCAGCTCCCTGGGGAGGACGGGGGGATGATAGCCGCCGAAAGACAGGGACGGTGGATCAGCCTGGAGGCCAGCGTGCAGAGGGGGCCTTACACGACGGGTGGGGGGGGGAGGCACTGGCAGAAAATGCAGGCCTGGATGGAAATCTCAGAAAGCCCGTTTCCGAAATCAACAACAGCTAGGAAGGAGGCTGCCGGAAGTAGGGGACCCGTGGTGCACAGCGACACCCGGGAGAGGTCACAGCTGAACGCCCCCTGATGCGCCCCAGCAGGCACATTCACACGATGGCACGGGGTGCACATATGCCTGCGTGGGCAGGGCATCCCGGGGACGGTGGCACCTGGTCTGTGGGTTTGGGTCTGTATAATTCTTTCTTCCCTCTCCCCATCTCCCCACTTCCTGTTTGCATCCCTGAATGGAATTCAAAGAGCTTCCCTCCTAGAGAAACACCCAAATCAAGTCCCTCCCGACAGAGATGACCCCTGTGATAAAGGGAAAACAGGGCTGGAGGCAGAGAGGACAGCCAGGAAGGCTTCGTGGAGGAGGTGGCGCTGCAACTGAGACGAGGACAAGAATCGGGTCAGCACTGGAAGGTCTGGGCCAAGAGTGTTGCAGGCACAAGAAAGAGCAAGAGCCAAGGTCCGAGGCCCGGGTGTTGCAGAAAGTCAGTGTCTGACCACAGTGAGTGTGAGGGGAGGTGCTCATGGGTGGGGGACATTCCCGGTTTGGGCTCCGAAGTTCCTGTAGTCCGGGAAACCAGGACGGTGGTCACCATAACCACGTGGGGGCCAGCTCAGGGAGACATGCAAACGCCCTGGTAAGGGCTGTATTTTACTTCAACTGGAGGCCACGGGAGGGCAGGCAGTATTCCGGATGCGGTCCGCGGTTCCGGCCTTGGGAGGAGCCTGTTCCAGGGCCGCGCATAGCCGCAGAACGCTTGGAGTCTGGACGGGCAGCAGGGACGTGCAAACCGTGCCCTGCAATCCTCCCCCACGCGTCCCCCGCAGCCAAGCGCTCACTGAGCCCGCCCCTGCTGGGTCTCCGACCCGACGTGCGGCTCGCTGTCCCGCGCTCTCCCGAGCGGCCACCTTCTCCCTGGATTCCAAGGACAGCCCCAGCGCGCCGCCCGCCCACCGCCAACACGCCCAGAGCGCAGACTTCTCACCCAGGATACCCGCGTCTTCGTCCCTTAGAGCGGCTGGCACGCACGAGGGGGACGCTGGCACGGTCTCCGGCAGTGTGGTCGCCGCCCCATCAGATGCGTCTTTGGTTCTGATGCAGCAACATCCCACACGTGCGTCCAGTCCTGGAACAGGGCTCCGCCTCCATCACACGCTCCAGAGAAAACCCGGCCTTTCCTTCCGGCCTCCAGACCCTGATGGAGCCTGAGGTCACGTATCTCACGGCACGTAGCCCGCGCATCACCAGGCGCCCAGACCCTGACCGGCGCACGGCCCCTGCGCGCCCTCGCCCAGCTGCCCGGGCCGCCCGTCCTCACGGCGCTCACGCGATTCTCCACCTCGAAGCCAGGAGCGGGGTCTGTCCGGCAGCACGCGGCTGGCCAGCGTGCGCGGATTCCGGGAAAGAGGCTGGGCCGCCAGCTGGGGGGCGCGCGCGTCAGCCCCCGAGTGCGGAGCGCGGATGGCAGGAGGCGGAGCGCTGCGGAGACGCACGAGAGAAGACGTGCCTCCACGTTCTCGCTTCCCCGGAATTCTGT
>NC_048229.1:1778561-1781810 GCF_002007445.2 Ailuropoda melanoleuca
TCCATGACTCTGGCCACTGGACGCAGCAGGCTGCGTGCACCCCGTCATGGCCGCAGAGTCTTCTAGACGCTGTGGGGAGGACAGACAGAAGGCGGGACACGAGCAAGGAGCCGATGCTCGAAAAGCTACGGAGGTCATCGCTGTGTGATTCCAGCTCTGTGACATTCTGGAAAAGGCACAGCTACGAGACCATGGAAGAGGTGGGCGGCTGTCAAGGTCTCATGGGGAGGGACAAACGGTGGACCATGGGGTTTAGGACAGCGGCAGGAGTCCATGTGCTAACGCGCAGGTGGACGCGTGACGGGCATTTGCCCAAACCCGCAGAACGCGCAACACCAAGAGCTAACCCTAACGTAATCCCTGGACTCTGGTGCTGAAGACGCGTCAGAGGGGGTCACCGTTGTGACAAACGTCCCCCCGGTGTGGGTGTCGACAGTGGGGAGGCTGTGCACACACGGGGGACAGGGGAACACGGGAAAGCTCTGTGCCTTCCCCCAATGTTGCTGCGAATGTAAAACTGCTCTAAAAAGAGTAAAGCCTATTTAAAAGGGACAAAAGGACTGATAGAAGGTTTTTAACTTAAGCAAAGCTGCTTGTGGTCTGAGGCCATGTGGTGACTGCATAGAGACCGAGCTCCCTGGGGAGGACGGGGGGATGATAGCCGCCGAAAGACAGGGACGGTGGATCAGCCTGGAGGCCAGCGTGCAGAGGGGGCCTTACACGACGGGTGGGGGGGGGAGGCACTGGCAGAAAATGCAGGCCTGGATGGAAATCTCAGAAAGCCCGTTTCCGAAATCAACAACAGCTAGGAAGGAGGCTGCCGGAAGTAGGGGACCCGTGGTGCACAGCGACACCCGGGAGAGGTCACAGCTGAACGCCCCCTGATGCGCCCCAGCAGGCACATTCACACGATGGCACGGGGTGCACATATGCCTGCGTGGGCAGGGCATCCCGGGGACGGTGGCACCTGGTCTGTGGGTTTGGGTCTGTATAATTCTTTCTTCCCTCTCCCCATCTCCCCACTTCCTGTTTGCATCCCTGAATGGAATTCAAAGAGCTTCCCTCCTAGAGAAACACCCAAATCAAGTCCCTCCCGACAGAGATGACCCCTGTGATAAAGGGAAAACAGGGCTGGAGGCAGAGAGGACAGCCAGGAAGGCTTCGTGGAGGAGGTGGCGCTGCAACTGAGACGAGGACAAGAATCGGGTCAGCACTGGAAGGTCTGGGCCAAGAGTGTTGCAGGCACAAGAAAGAGCAAGAGCCAAGGTCCGAGGCCCGGGTGTTGCAGAAAGTCAGTGTCTGACCACAGTGAGTGTGAGGGGAGGTGCTCATGGGTGGGGGACATTCCCGGTTTGGGCTCCGAAGTTCCTGTAGTCCGGGAAACCAGGACGGTGGTCACCATAACCACGTGGGGGCCAGCTCAGGGAGACATGCAAACGCCCTGGTAAGGGCTGTATTTTACTTCAACTGGAGGCCACGGGAGGGCAGGCAGTATTCCGGATGCGGTCCGCGGTTCCGGCCTTGGGAGGGGCCTGTTCCAGGGCCGCGCATAGCCGCAGAACGCTTGGAGTCGGGACGGGCAGCAGGGACGTGCAAACCGTGCCCTGCAATCCTCCCCCACGCGTCCCCCGCAGCCAAGCGCTCACTGAGCCCGCCCCTGCTGGGTCTCCGACCCGACGTGCGGCTCGCTGTCCCGCGCTCTCCCGAGCGGCCACCTTCTCCCTGGATTCCAAGGACAGCCCCAGCGCGCCGCCCGCCCACCGCCAACACGCCCAGAGCGCAGACTTCTCACCCAGGATACCCGCGTCTTCGTCCCTTAGAGCGGCTGGCACGCACGAGGGGGACGCTGGCACGGTCTCCGGCAGTGTGGTCGCCGCCCCATCAGATGCGTCTTTGGTTCTGATGCAGCAACATCCCACACGTGCGTCCAGTCCTGGAACAGGGCTCCGCCTCCATCACACGCTCCAGAGAAAACCCGGCCTTTCCTTCCGGCCTCCAGACCCTGATGGAGCCTGAGGTCACGTATCTCACGGCACGTAGCCCGCGCATCACCAGGCGCCCAGACCCTGACCGGCGCACGGCCCCTGCGCGCCCTCGCCCAGCTGCCCGGGCCGCCCGTCCTCACGGCGCTCACGCGATTCTCCACCTCGAAGCCAGGAGCGGGGTCTGTCCGGCAGCACGCGGCTGGCCAGCGTGCGCGGATTCCGGGAAAGAGGCTGGGCCGCCAGGTGGGGGGCGCGCGCGTCAGCCCCCGAGTGCGGAGCGCGGATGGCAGGAGGCGGAGCGCTGCGGAGACGCACGAGAGAAGACGTGCCTCCACGTTCTCGCTTCCCCGGAATTCTGTTTGACGGATTTCCGAGCTCGATACTGTGATACGGACACAACGCGTCTACACGGTAGGGCTCCGTGTGCAGGAGCCAAGCTGTCGCTCTCTGGTGAAGACCTGTGCATTTCCGCTGACCAGCGCGAGACTGGGGGGCACGTGTGGTCTTTCCTTTGGGACCTTGGTGTTTCGGATGTGAGCGAACATCTCAGACCGATTCTCGAGGTCAGCGACCCTTCTTTGGTGCTGTACTTGGCCTTCTCCTGCTGCTTCGGTCAGTTGAGACAACGTAAGGTGCTGACGACAGTGAGTGTAAAAATAGGGCAAGAAGGGGGTGGTTGGGCTGGGCAGGAGCTAATCTAATTTAATTGCAAGACCATGAAGTGGGATCATCTCCGTTGTGCAAATGTGGAAACTGGGCTGGAATTACAGCCCTACTCCCTCTGAGCTCCCTCTGAGCTCCCTTCCCTCGGCATTGGCTTGGCGTTCCCGAGTTTACCGGGAGGAGGACGTCTGAGGGACCAGGATGCAGGGTCTGTCTTGAGCTTATGACTGCAGAGCAAGGCCATTGCTTTTGTGAGCCGGATGCTGGGGGTGGTGAGGGCGGTAAGCATGTTAATGCAGGATTCCCATCCTGGCACTGGAAGGGAATACGAGGGAAACAAAGCAAAACCAGGCAATTCGGGGTAATCACTGCTGGCTCCTCTTCCCCTCTCGGAACCTGTGCTGAGACCACGGGGTTTCACTTCATCCCCCCCTTCACCGATCAGGCGCTGACACGGGAAGCACAGGGAAGCTCTGAATCCTCTCAACATTTCCCCCAACTTAATATATTGTCAGTTAAAAGAATGAACCTACGGAGTGCGGTCCGCGGGGCGGGACCCTTGGTCACGGGCTCATCCCAAAACTGCACCCCAGGCTGTCCC
>NC_048229.1:1782413-1819505 GCF_002007445.2 Ailuropoda melanoleuca
AAACGCCCTGGTAAGGGCTGTATTTTACTTCAACTGGAGGCCACGGGAGGGCAGGCAGTATTCCGGATGCGGTCCGCGGTTCCGGCCTTGGGAGGAGCCTGTTCCAGGGCCGCGCATAGCCGCAGAACGCTTGGAGTCTGGACGGGCAGCAGGGACGTGCAAACCGTGCCCTGCAATCCTCCCCCACGCGTCCCCCGCAGCCAAGCGCTCACTGAGCCCGCCCCTGCTGGGTCTCCGACCCGACGTGCGGCTCGCTGTCCCGCGCTCTCCCGAGCGGCCACCTTCTCCCTGGATTCCAAGGACAGCCCCAGCGCGCCGCCCGCCCACCGCCAACACGCCCAGAGCGCAGACTTCTCACCCAGGATACCCGCGTCTTCGTCCCTTAGAGCGGCTGGCACGCACGAGGGGGACGCTGGCACGGTCTCCGGCAGTGTGGTCGCCGCCCCATCAGATGCGTCTTTGGTTCTGATGCAGCAACATCCCACACGTGCGTCCAGTCCTGGAACAGGGCTCCGCCTCCATCACACGCTCCAGAGAAAACCCGGCCTTTCCTTCCGGCCTCCAGACCCTGATGGAGCCTGAGGTCACGTATCTCACGGCACGTAGCCCGCGCATCACCAGGCGCCCAGACCCTGACCGGCGCACGGCCCCTGCGCGCCCTCGCCCAGCTGCCCGGGCCGCCCGTCCTCACGGCGCTCACGCGATTCTCCACCTCGAAGCCAGGAGCGGGGTCTGTCCGGCAGCACGCGGCTGGCCAGCGTGCGCGGATTCCGGGAAAGAGGCTGGNGACCCTTGGTCACGGGCTCATCCCAAAACTGCACCCCAGGCTGTCCCGACGCGGCACGAGCTCGGGGACTGCCGTGTCTGCCAGAGCCCCCCACCCCATGTCCCGCAGGCACCGGGCTCTNGGCAGCCAGCTGGGGGGCGCGCGCGTCAGCCCCCGAGTGCGGAGCGCGGATGGCAGGAGGCGGAGCGCTGCGGAGACGCACGAGAGAAGACGTGCCTCCACGTTCTCGCTTCCCCGGAATTCTGTTTGACGGATTTCCGAGCTCGATACTGTGATACGGACACAACGCGTCTACACGGTAGGGCTCCGTGTGCAGGAGCCAAGCTGTCGCTCTCTGGTGAAGACCTGTGCATTTCCGCTGACCAGCGCGAGACTGGGGGGCACGTGTGGTCTTTCCTTTGGGACCTTGGTGTTTCGGATGTGAGCAAACATCTCAGACCGATTCTCGAGGTCAGCGACCCTTCTTTGGTGCTGTACTTGGCCTTCTCCTGCTGCTTCGGTCAGTTGAGACAACGTAAGGTGCTGACGACAGTGAGTGTAAAAATAGGGCAAGAAGGGGGTGGTTGGGCTGGGCAGGAGCTAATCTAATTTAATTGCAAGACCATGAAGTGGGATCATCTCCGTTGTGCAAATGTGGAAACTGGGCTGGAATTACAGCCCTACTCCCTCTGAGCTCCCTCTGAGCTCCCTTCCCTCGGCATTGGCTTGGCGTTCCCGAGTTTACCGGGAGGAGGACGTCTGAGGGACCAGGATGCAGGGTCTGTCTTGAGCTTATGACTGCAGAGCAAGGCCATTGCTTTTGTGAGCCGGATGCTGGGGGTGGTGAGGGCGGTAAGCATGTTAATGCAGGATTCCCATCCTGGCACTGGAAGGGAATATGAGGGAAACAAAGCAAAACCAGGCAATTCGGGGTAATCACTGCTGGCTCCTCTTCCCCTCTCGGAACCTGTGCTGAGACCACGGGGTTTCACTTCATCCCCCCCTTCACCGATCAGGCGCTGACACGGGAAGCACAGGGAAGCTCTGAATCCTCTCAACATTTCCCCCAACTTAATATATTGTCAGTTAAAAGAATGAACCTACGGAGTGCGGTCCGCGGGGCGGGACCCTTGGTCACGGGCTCATCCCAAAACTGCACCCCAGGCTGTCCCGNCAAAGCTGCACCCCAGGCTGTCCCGACGCGGCACGAGCTCGGGGACTGCCGTGTCTGCCAGAGCCCCCCACCCCATGTCCCGCAGGCACCGGGCTCTGCCAATCTGTGTCTGAGGCCGGTTCCTCCCTGTGCCTTCACCGTGGGGCTGGCATTCTGTCCACCCAGGCTTCTGAGCCCCACACCCTGGACACTCGACCTCCCTGTCCTTCCTCTTCCCCCCATTCACGTCACCAAACCCTCCGTCCCAGGCGGGGTCCACGGCCGTGCGGTGCAAACGTGACTGTTTATCAGTGTGAGTTACCACGTGATAGATTGACCTGCTTGTGTCCCACCCGGCCTGTGAGCGACGTGGGGGTGGAGGACACGATTTACTTCCTTTCAGTTCGTTATCCCTAGCAGTACCTGACCTGTGACCTCGCTACTTACTTGTTGGATTACAACTGTTGAATGACTTGGAGAAGCAAAGTGCCAGCAAAGTAGGAGTGCCAGTGAGCATGTGCACGGAAGCCGTCAGAGGGGAAAGTGATGTCCCCACACGTTTGACCATGTGCTGGGCCCAGCCGTGTCCAGCGGCTCTGAGCAGGGCTCCTCCAGGCTGCTCTCTGGCCTCGGGTGGGCACCAGCCACCTTTGGCGATCCTCGGCTGGTGGACGCCTCCGCCCATCTCGGCCCTCACGTCCCTGTGGCCTGCCCGTGTGCGTGTCCGTGTCCAAGCGGTCTCTTCTCGTAAGTACAGCAGAGAGACTGGACGGCGGCCCACCCTCGTGACCTCATCTGAACTGACTCCGGTATTGGGGGCTGGCGCTCAGTGGAATTTGGGGGGCGGTGACACACGTCCACACGGTCCAGCAGGAAGACGTTGAGGAGCCCCCAGCCAGAAGAGCTGTGGGAGCAGAGAGACCTTCAAGAGGGCCGCACTCCTTCACCTCGGCCAGAGTCGACTGCGTCCGAGCGCTCGGCCACGGCCGGTGAGTGATCTGTCGGGAGCCCCCTGGGGCCTCAGCCGCCCACCGCACAGCAGAGCTCACATGGCCGGCTGATGCGTGCTCATCAAAACAGATACCGAAAACACTGACAAGCAATAACCAAGTACGGTCGAGGGGAAACTCCTCTTGGCAGAGTGACTCCGCCGAGCCGACGAAGGAGAAAGGACTGAAGGGAATCTTGACATCACACGGCCCCTGCTGCTGAGGTCACGGGCCCGGGCTCTGCGCCCGGCAGCCCCTGCGTCAACGTCGTGTGCCTCCCAGTGGAACAGCACCCCCACCCCGCAGCTCTCCCCGAACATCCAAATCACCCCGAGCAAGCCTGGCGACCCGGCCTCCGACGTCCAGGACGGGGAAGAGAATGAACACCACGGTGACGGCGGGATCGACGAGCCTGCACTGGGACGGACTGCCGGACGCAGAACTGGATTTTCCCACGCACGCGGACGAGACACATGAGGAGTCTTCAGAGAGTCAAGAGATCGGAGGGGTCACCGCCGGGGCAAGAGTGTGGTGCTGTTTGGCTCCTGATTCAAATCATCACGTCCAAAACTTAAAAACGAAACCACGCAGATGTGGCTGGACTCCCCACGACCTACGTGAGACGACTGGACATTTGAATGCTGGTGGGTGTTTGATGCTATCGGGGACACAGCGCTGTATTGACATAACGGGGTCACGTCCTTCCGTGTTACAGACACAGCTCCGAAGTATCGATGAGTTACGTAATACGATGTCTAGGATTTGCTTCAGTATAATCCGGGGAAGGGGAGGGGGCTGGAGGCACACGTGGGGTCAGCCCGGCCGTGAGAGGTGGCTCGGGGCCCACCTGGAAGATCCGGGACTCTCCCTACTTGGGGCCAGGTGACTCCTGCCCCCGCAACGCCCTGTGCGACCTCTCAGACCGGGGTCTCTGGGGGGCGGGGCATGGCCGGCTCTGGGCGGAGTCACTGGTTCACCATTCGGCCCTTGACAAGCATAGGTGAAGGCTCGCCCACATTGCTTCGTGAGCAAACAAGGAATTAAAAATTTCTAGGGCCCACTACTTGCTTCCTCCTTCTGCTAGAATCCATCTAGCCGAGCTGTTGTTTGCAGACCGTAGATGTGAGGGCTACTCCACCGGAGAGCGCGATCGTGAAAGTCGCTGTGCGAAAACACTCTCGGTAAAGAGAAAGAAGGAACCAGAAATACCCGTGCAGGCCTCCCTTCTGTACCCCTGCTTCTGGCCGCGGAGCATGGCGGCCGTGCAGGTGGCCTCGGACGCGCAGGTGAGGGAGCCACGTCCTGGGGAGGCGAGGCCCGGTGACAGCGGGGCATTAGCGTTTCCCTGGGTCCCCATCACCCGTTCCCGCATGAAATTTCATACTCCTTTGATGTGTGATGCCGTCCCCCGGGCAGTCGGTGTGCCTGGAGGCTGCCAGCGGATTCTGGGCTGCAGCCTGTATCCGGCAACAATGGCCCAGGATCAAGGGCAGGTCAGGAACACGAGCCTGGCAGAGTGGGCAGAGAGCAGGGGCGGGGTGGGCCCAGAGGACCAGCCAGCCCCAAGGTCCAGAGCTCCAGAAGCTTACCAAGGCGATGGGATGAAGGCCTGGGGGCGTCTCGGTAGTGGGGGCCGAGCCAGTGTGAAGGGAGGATGCTGAGGCCACCAAGCCCAGTGCCCACAGTACGTGGTCACACGTCTGCCAACTCCCAAGCTCCCTTCAGTCCCTCCCACTCCCTGACCTTCCTCTCTGCACTGGGGTGAACACTGACCCCCCAACATTCACGTCTACCCAGAGCCTCAGAATACAACCTTAACGGGAAATAGTGCTTTTGCAGACGTAATGAGTTACAGTGAGCACCTACCGTGTGAGGGAAGGGGCCCTACATCCAACATGACCCATGTCTTCATCCGAAGGGGAGAGAGACTGAGGGGCCCCGTGGAGAGGGTGCCAGAGATCTCCGACGCTCTCTTGCCCTGCGATGTGTCTGTGGGCCGGGGAAAGCCAGGGGTGGCCGGCACCGCCGGGAGCTGGGCCTCGGGCCTGCAGCAGATCCCTTTTTTGTGCCTTCAGAGAAAGCAGGGCACTTCCGACACGAGCTTTCTGACTTCTGGCCTCCGGCACTGTGTGAGCACAAGTTTCTCTTATTCCCAGCCACCCAGGGTGTGGCTGCTTGTTGTGACAGCTGTGGGAGCTGCACACTCTGCCTGCCGGGTCCCCCGCGGTCTCGGGGGGCTTCACCAGCTGTGCGGACAGCCCCCCCAACAGTCCTAGCCAGAGACCCTGTACCCCCTCTCGCTCTCCTCTCACTCGGTCACCCTCACTAGGGAATACGCCCTGAGGCTGAGAGCCCTGCCATCAGCTCAGCTCGGAAACCTCCAAGTCTGACCACACCCCTCTCCCCTCGCCGGCTCGCACCGTGTTTCTGGGGGTGAGTGCTGGGCAGGCTTGCCTGGACACAGGGGAATGGGGGCCCCACACTTCTCCATGCGTGTGTCCACTCCGTTGCAGGAGTGCACAGCTCCTCTCACCGAGTGATGTCTCCTTCTGGACCTCTGGAGTCCAGGCTGACGGGACCTGCCGTGGACAGCAGGACGGGGTACATGGGACAGCATGCTCCTTCCAACCCGTGACAGGCCAATGTGTCTGCACTTGGTCCCCCGGCACGGTCAGCATGAGAACATACGCCTGCAGGGGCCGAGCCCCAGGAGCCATGGCCAGCTGACCCCTCCCATGGGAGCAGGCCCAGCCAGGTCCCCAAGCAAGGCCATGTAGCCCTGGACCACCCCGCTAGGGAGCCGCCAGCGCCGGGCGCAGGTCACCGAGGCCTGCAGGCTTGCATTCAGCACCTCGTGGGAATGGCTGACGGAGACATTTACCCAGAACACAGCTTGTAGTCTCGCCCATCTGAGTACAAGTATTTCTTCTGAGTTCCTTGTCCCCTCGTTGGCTTAGACCCCCTTGCTGGGCATTCGATCCAACCACATGCCGTTGGTTCTATGAGGCGTATCTTTTGCACTAACACTGTCGCCATCAGGATGCGTTTTGCAGTGTTTTGATGTGTTCTGTGTCCAACAACAATGGCGATGTGTCTGCCGTTCCCGACGTGGCCTGGCGAGACCGAGCCCCAGTGTAAACACTTACAGAACCGCTACAGGCAGCTCGAGAGAACCGTTGAGCCAACGGCGGAGAACTCTTTCCAGAAAGGTAGCGCCCTTGCCGCCTTGCGGTCGTCGCCGGAAACTGATAGGATGGTGAACGCCAGCTGCACTTCAAGAATGAACGTTTTAAGAGGAAAATACTAAGAATTAAAGAGAAAACATTTCGATTTGGATGAAAAGTGTACTGAGAAGAAGATACTATCCTTCCATCCCCTGAACATTTCAGGATAGGCCGGGTACAAATTGTATTGCTTCCGTCGGGTTCATGGTCTGAACAAAGGAGGTGAGATTATTTAAAAGGGGGGGGGGCAGGCAGCATCACCCAGGGCTGGTGACCCCCTGCTGCCCTGGGAAAACCTGCACAGTGAAGATTCTGGCCTCAGAACGTTTCAGAGGAGCTGGAGTCTGAATGCAGAAGTTGGCGAGCACCTTAACGGAGTTATTCTGCGTGTGCTCTGCCTCTCGCACGTGTGCAGAGAGCTACGCGGTACGAATCTCGGCGTCTCCATCAGTCCGCAAGCGCTCCTTTCATACGCACGCGATGTGTGTACGTTGCAGATTCGGAGTGATGAAACAGCACCGAGCTACAATGTCAGCGTCAGCCTCATTTCTTTCTTAAAGGAACACGAAATAATGGCAGGTCTTACAACTGGCGATGCCCCAGAGGGAAGGAGATGCGGGATTCCCTCGGCCGCGCCCGGGAGAACTGGAACAGCCGCCGTCAGACGGGCCGGGTGCGCGGATGCTGCGGGAAGCCTCCCTCTCCGACCTCACCCGGCCGCTCGCCCCTCATCGTGACTTCCAGGGAGCCGGCTCTGCGAGGGGTGAACTCTCATTCCCCCTGCTCCTGCTGTGACCCTCACACCTGTCACTCCCTGGGGGGACAGGGAGACCCCAGCCTCTGCTGGCTCACCCCAAACGCCCAGACTCATTCTTGACATCAAATCCCACATCCAGCTGACCAATCCGTCAAATACGGTCAACACCCACGCGCGTGTCCCCGACCCCACGGCTCTCGCCCTGTGTGAGCTGTCCAAAACATCCCTCAAGCGTCATGCACCTTCCGCTCCTGAGCCCCAGCCACCCCCGTCCCACTCGAGGCAAACCCACAAAGCGTTCAGGGGTCACTGAGGCTCGGTATGGTGGGACCCCGTCCCCTCCGTGGCTTCATCTCCGGTCCCTCACCCTCACATTCATCCTGCTCCAGCCGCGCTTGGCAGCTTTGTTGGACCCGCCAGGCCGTCCCTGCCCCAGGACCCTTGCACTGTCTGGTCTGTCTGCCTGGAGCACTCTTCTCTCTGACATGGCCAGGACTCACATCGCCACTTCCTTTCGGGCTTTACTCCGATCCCACCTTCTCCCTGGCTTCTCCTTGCAATCTTACATGAAAAGGCAACACTCAGTCTCATTTCCCTGTTCCCTGTCCTTGTCACTCAGCACCCGCTGCTAACATCCTACACGCACTGCCCTTCCAAGAACGTGAGCGCCGCAGTAGCAGGTCTGCCGTCTCCTTTCCCCCAGGGACAGAACTGTGCCTGGCTCATGGCGGGCGATCGGTAACTTCCCGGGTGAAGTTTATACAATGAATTTCCTCCTGGTGCCACTTGCCCCTCTTCAGTCCCCTCTGGTTCATGCATGGTTTCCTCAAAAAAGCCTCCTGGACCCCAGCCCACCCACCCTCACCCCCTGCAGTAGCACTTCCCACAATGCCACCCATATTCCTACCATTTGCACACCTCGTTCTTTCCCAATCATCCGCTCCTATGACCTAACATATTACACACTCTCGACAGAGCCTGGGGCACCCTTGCTGGCCTCATGGCTGCCGTGGGCGCACCTGCCTCTCCGCTCCAGGATGGGCAGCTCCCGGGCACAGGTGCTCAGCAGGGAGCCCTGCACGCAGCAGGGACCCCCGCACATGCCCCGAGTGAGTGGGAGGGATTCCCAAGTTCCTCCCACTTGGACTCCGTGCTGTCGCCTGCACCTTCCTGCCCTTTCCAGATTTGTGCTCCATGGACAGCAAATATTTGCCATCGTTTTAGCTACCGGAGCCCTTTTGCAAACAGTCCGGTTACAGCCCTTGCCCTGACAGCCCCACAGACACCCTTCCCAGCACCTATGCGGTCCCACGTCATGCATCGTCTCCGTGGCTTTGAAACAGCCTTCAGGACTATGAATGAGCACTTCAAGAGGGTTTTATAAATTCAGACGTGTCTATGGGGCTTTCAAGTGTCACAGCGGGAACCTCTTCCTCCGGCAGCCTGGGGGTGGAAGGCTTCCCCACCTTTCCAAAGTGGCTCCTCCCACTGCATTATCCTGGCCTGAAGTTAAAGAGGGGAAGAAGGAGGGAGGCTGCCTGGTGGAGCCTCCAAATCCCCTCTGTTTTTCCGCGAGGCCGGTTTTCTGCGGCTCTAACTGTCGCATAGTTTCACATTGTCGCCCGCTCATTTCACGGGGGCATCGAGCCCCGACGTGGCTGTTCTCACGACCTTGCCCCAAACACCGCAAGCTACTAATCTTTTTGGTGCCAGAGAAAAGGGCTACAGCAGGTTAGCCGAGGAAGGGAAGGAGCGGGAGCACGAGACTGGAAATAACCAGCAAGCGCGGGAGAGGACGCAGGGTAAGCCCGAGAGAGGGTGTGCGGGATGCCTGAGCCCCACGCACCAGAGAACCTCTCCTGCCGGTGACAGGTGTGGCAGGGAGCCCGCCTGGCCTGGAAATGCTCACAGAGCAGCCCTGGCCATGGGTCCTGGTCCTCGGATCGAGGCCTCGCTCTGGCCGCTCGGTCCCCAGCTGCCCCTCCAGCTTAACCATCCCCTGGGGTCCCCCCTTCTGTTCCTTCACAGCATCCTCTCCCCTTCTAGAAAGATCGTGCTTGTGTCTTCATTGACTTGGTTACTTTCTGCAGCCCCAGATTATAATCTCTGTGCTCAGAGGGGCCTGTTTTGTGCACAGTGGTGTATTGGTGCCCGGAACGCACCTGCCACACGCACTCAGGAACGGGACGATGAACGGCACCCACGCGGCTGTTCCGCCGGTGCCTGATGCAGTATTGTGTGTGATGGCCTCAGTCCCTCTTCAGCCCGCGCGCGCCGGCAGCCCTGGAACCCATCTCCCACTGCGCGGCCTCACCCATCGCTTCTCCGCCTCTTTCCTTCCAGAGCTCTCTGCACCCAGGTTTGTCACGACAAAGCCTAGGTGTTTCAGCTCTGAGGTGAGAGAAGAGAAACAGGCCGTGTTTCAACGGTAGGGACCGAGCTCCCTGCTTGTACTTAAAAAATGTCTTTTAAACATCCTTAACCCCACGAGGAGGTTCCAACAGGAGTGACTTGGCTGGACGGGTGTCTCCGAGCCAGTAAGAAACCCTGTCTATAGAACCGTTTATTTACAGAGGAAACGCACACTTACAGAGACTGACGTATGTGGTGCAGACCGGCCTCGATGCCTCTAACGCGACCTTCCCTCCGGCCGCGGGCTGTGGGGTCGCTGGGCTGTGTCCACCCCGCGTCATTTGGAGCCCTCTGCTGCTTGCTGGGGGGTCTCATGTGCCTGTGAGCAGGAAGGACCCCTTCACAGTGACAATTTTAGCTTAGAAATCACTCCGGTCGCCCGTGCAGGCCCAGCAGTCCTCAGATGCATGCTCCTTCACTGCATGTGGGTGCTTACGCACGCCCGTGCACGCCCACGCACGCTTATGCACGCGCGCCCACACACGCTCACGCGCGCTCACACGCAATTACATTAGTGGTTGATATTTGACTATTAGGAGCCCGGGCCGACTAGGGGAGGTGAGCAGAAGCCTGGGGCTCATCCCTCCCAGTGGGGCCTGGTCTGAGGGTCTGCAAGGGCATGGGGGGCCCTCAGAGTGCGCGCTCCCCAAATCCAGCAGCCCAGGCACCTTGCTTCCCGGCCCAGGCAGACCCCCTATTTGCACATCCAGTTTCTTTCAAGAACTCGGAGGTGTAACCACACAGGGCCAGCGTTCCCCATGAGCCCCAAGGCTGAATCCGAGGCGGAAAGGGCCCTCAGGGATGGCGCCCGGCCGCGCCGTGCCCTTGGGGCTCACACCCGGCGCCCCTCGTTTCTGGTAGGCTTTGGAATCCCCGTGCCCACTCCTGAGGAAACCACACAGAATCTTGTTGGCTCGTTTGCCTTAAAAATATGTGTATAATAATTCCAAATGTGGTGTTTTAGATGGATGGCTAGAGATGCGGTTTTTCAAGCTGCATACAGCTCGGTACACATTCCTCACAGAGGAGCCCTTCCCTTGAAATGCACCACAGTGAGAACGTGGAGGCCAAAACCATTATCGGTAATTCATTAATACAAAATAACACCCTGTCTGTGGTCCGTTTCCTCAAGTATTAACTTTGCAAAATATTATAGGTTTTCTCACCATTTGGTAATTACCAAAATGATGGGTAAACGAGAGTAACAGGAAACACAGAGATGGAAAATTCGTCCCCCTGAGGCCTCCGACCTGCCCTAGACTCCCTTTCACCTCCTGTCCCACAAACATTGTTAAGATTTCTCTGTGTCCTTCCGTTTTTCAGCTCCGAATATTCATACAAGCACACGGTCATACGCCTGTCGTTCTGTACGAACCCCACCAGGCTCTGCTTGCAGTTGGGCTCCTTGCTTTTCCCAGTCCCCGCATCCATCCTGAGGGGCTTTTCCTCGGGAGCGTGAGGAGCCCACCGCCCTGCCCCTCGGCCCCGCGCTACCCCCAGTGGGTGGCCACACTAGCTAACCGCTTACGCCCATCTGGTTTCTCTTTAATTCTGTGCAGCTCGCCCAGATCGTGGCAGGAACAGCTTTGTGCACAGACCCAAGTGTTTCTGGAGGACCGCGTTCTGGGGATCACCGCTGAGTGTGCCGGCATAAAATTCGCATTGTGCCCACCGAGGGCGTGGGCCACACAGCCGCGCCACAGCCCTTCCGGTGGACCACGAATCAGCCCCACTCAGTGTCTTTACCGTGTTAGCACCTTTGACCAAATCCCGTTTTCAGTAATTTCTACACCTGCAACGCTGGCATGCAGTCACGGCTTACTCCTGAGATTTCACAAAGTGCTCCTGTACCAACAGCAGCGGTCTTTCCCATTAGTGATTACTTTTTATAGCAGCAGGAGGCGGGGACAGTGGTCTATGGATGGGGAGAGCTTGGGGAGCACAGGGTCTGGAGGCCTTAAAGCTGGTGAGCCAACGGCTTAGGACAGCTGCGTGGTTATCCCCGGAAGATCACTGGAACGGGGCAAATCCACGTTTGGGAGAGGTCATCAACAATGCTCTCAAGAAACAAGAATGTCACCCAGAAAAGTCATGGAGTCCCGCCTTTTGAGTTTTTGGTGAAAGTCGCTGTGTGTCGAGGGGGCGCTCGGTTCTGTTCAAAGACAGCAGCACGGGCTGAACAACATACAAAGCCATCTCTGGTTTCCTGAGGCCAACACTTTATCTGACTTCCTCAATGTGGAATTCTCTAGCAGAATATCAGCTGTGGTGCGGCGTGCCTGGGTTTCACGCTCTCAGCCCTCCAAGATTGCCTGTTTCTGGAAAACAGCACCACACTGTTCTCGAGAATACCTTCTTTCCATGAATATTCTCTCCCCTTGCCTCTTTCCTAAGACCTTCGCTTGCCGCCCCAAATCCTTCTGCATCTTGCTTCCTAACATTAACCTTCCATTGAAGGTGTGATGCAGAGATCCGGGAGATTGGTGTCTGCGGCAGAAGTGTGCACACAGCCTCAGCGGGGCGAGTGACTGCACACTCATTGTGGTTCCCGGCCCTCCCTGCTGGGAAGGCTGTCTCATAACCCGAGAGTCAAATGCAAGCCAGGCAGCCTCTCCCTCCCAGATGGTGGGGCGAAGAGGGGAAAGCAAGCCAGACACTAATAGAAATCCTGCGGGGCCGCCAGTGCACTTGCAAAGGGGCTGAGGGAAGTGGGTCAGGAGGAAGGCGCTGCTGCCTCCCGCAGAGTCATTGTGGCAAAAATAGCTCTGAGGAGCCTGCTTTCATTGCACGCACCTGCCTGTTCATTCAGACACGGGGAGCCACGACTGCAAGGAAGGGCCTGGAAACGAGATACTGCTGAGTCCCCACACGCCATCAGATTGCGAGTCAACTGAGAGCACCCTCAACGTTCTCAGATGGGGCACTGCGGGGTTGTTGTTGTTTTATTATTATTATTATTATTATTATTATTATTGTTATTGTTATTGTATTGCTTTGGGGTTTTTTTTTGCCTTGTTGTGTGATGGCGTGTCATGCCGTGTAGGTTTGCAAAAAGGTGACTGCACCGTAACTGAGATTTCAGGCCAAAGGGCTCAAAGACCAAATAAGGAAACCAAAAAAAGTCAAACCAAAATAAATGGGAATTGCCTTGTCCATTGGAAAAACTTCTAGAAGATTCTTGTTCCACCAGAAAAGCCCCCTTCCCTTTGGCTTCTCTCGATACAGAACGTCACCTTAAGAGGAGTATTACCGCTTACGATGGGCTGTATGCTTGTATTCTTCCCAAATCCAGGTGTTGAAAGCCTAATTGCAACCTTGGTTTTAGGAGGTGGGGCCTCTGGGAGGTGATGAGTCATGAGGGTGGAGTCCCCGGGAGCGGATCCCTGCCCTCCTGAGAGAAGAGCCACCTTGCTCTTTCTCTGCCACGTGAGGCCACAGGGAGGAGACGGCCCTCTGTGAACTAGGAAGAAGGTCTCACCGACGATCCAGACCGTGCCGGCACCCTGACCTCGGGCTCCCAGCCTCCAGAACTCTGCGAAGTAACTGCGTGTGGTTTAAACCGCTCCGTCTCGGGTCATGTATTACAGCAGCCGGAGCCCACGAAGGCAGAAAGGCAGCGAGCTGTCGCTCTCACACATAAATGCCTGTGTTGGAGACATTGCCCTCACCGGAGCTACTGCCTGTGGACCCAGGACAAAAGGCCAGAGCAGAAGGACCGAAACCACAAAGGGCCTCAGGACACGTCAGAGTCTTCCCAGGATGAGCTCCTCCCTTCTTTATAGAAATAGAGGCTCCGGGGCTGGAGGTGAGGACTTGGCTGGAGCCTGCAGGTGCAGCCTCCCTCGGCCGGATGTGACGTGCTCATCTCAGGAACCATCCTGGCCGAGGGGCTGCTCTGCCTACCTCCCTTATCTCGCTCCCCCTCCTGCTGGCCCAACGCCCATGGGCCACTGCTGAAACAGCTGCTACGGGGAGACGAGAGGGCGAGGCTCTGCGGGCTGGAAGAGCAACAAGACGGAAGGAACCTGGGTGGCCGGACGACGTCGTGGAGCGGAGGCCCCTGCCCAACTGGGCCCCTCCCCTCTGTGCTGCTGAAGTCAGAGAAACAGAGGCGGACGGTCTGGACACTCTGGTCCACGTGTGGCAGCTAAACTAGAGACAAGTGGGAAGCGCCCTGAAGAACTCTGCCCTTTTCTGGGGGACTGGAGACAGTCATCAGACCCACGTTGGGTGAGCATGTATGCCCGGGGGCTCTGCCCACAACTCGCTCTGTCTCTAAAACCATGTGACATGCACAAGGCACGAACAGGGCAGAGCGCAACTGGCGAAACTCTGGCTGGTGTTTCCTGCAGAAGCTCTTCAGATGGTTGCATCTTCCTCTCCCTGGAACCATACCAAAGCCATGCCGAATAATTCTGCATATACTTTCAGTATAAATAATAAAAGGCTCTCCAAGAGAGATCTGGGGACCCCTGGACATCCCTGAGATCACTTTGGGGGGTCATAGACATGTGTTCACCCTATTTCACAAAAGTACCCCAGAGGGCTCCAGAGGCCACATGGCAGCAGGTGGGACAGAGGCACAGAGGACGGCCCAGTCATGCGTCATTAGGCGGATAGTAGAGATTTGCAAAAATCTGAAAACAACAACTCTTCTCCTTTTTTTTTTAATATAGTCATTTTCCCATCAAAAATATCTTATTTTTGTTACCATACAATAGTTTTGTTATTGTTAATTTTAAACAGGTAAGTAAATATTTTTAGTAATCAGTTTTAGGGGCANAAGTAATCTGTTTTAGGGGCAGCTGGGTGGCTTGGTCGGTTGAACGTCTGCCTTTGGCTCAGGTCATGATCCCAGGGTCCTGGGATCGAGTCCCACAATGGGGCTCCCTGCTCAGCGGGGAGCCTGCTTCTCCCTCTGCCTGCTGCTCTCCTGCTTGTGCTCTCTGTCAAATAAATAAATAAAATCTTTTTTAAATTGTCAGTTTTACATTTTCAAAAAGGTTTATGGTGTCACCTACATGCACAAAAGCTCTTTGGGGTCCTCGGAAAGTCCGAAGGGTGTAAAAGGGTCATGAGACCCAGTGTTTGAGAGGCACTGCTGCAGATTGAGCCCTAGTTGGTGCGGACGCTCCGCAGACAGGCTTGAACCCCACTGCTCCCCCACTTTCTGATTAAGGGGTCGGCCTCCCAGCTGCAAACCTTTCTGCTAACCTCCTTGTACAGAACAGCCCCCAGCAGCAGCCCCCACGGACCTCCCGCCTCCTAGCGGAACGGAGGAGACGACGAAACGCCCGGCAGGTACAGCTAAGACAGACCGCAACCCACCACCACGCTGTGTCCTGCAGAAAGCGAATGCTTTCCTGATGTTCCCGCCCGCCAACGACAGAGACCATGGCGCGGGCGCTGGCAAAGTGTCGGCACTGGCTGTGATTTCTGACCGGAGCACGAGAGTGGTGATGAAGGTTTAAATGGGAAACTCGGCTTTCCAACAATAAAAATTGGCCTTCTGAAAGTCCGTCAAGGAAGAGAGGAAGTAGACATCTGGACTGTAGACCAAGAAAAACAATTACAAACACATGAAATAGTAGGACAAACAGGATGTGTCCAAAGCTGCCCCGTGAGACGTTTCACCACCTTTAGGGAGTGCCATGTTTTTTTAAAAAGAATGTTCGAGAAAGAACAGGAAAAGGGCGGAAGAAAGATATACATTTAAATCAAGAATCTAATAAAGGCAACAAATAATGTATCAAAATGATATCCACACACATCCCTCTCCAAGGAATATAATGTGAGAAATAAATGCAAATAACAAAAAATCATTCAAGCAAAAAGGTGAAAGAAATTGAAGTAAAAGAAACAAATTAATGATAAAACAAAGCAAAAGAAAATATAAATATATTTAACAAATCACAACGCATCCACACCAGCTGTGCAGTGTTTCGTCTTCCTGGAATGATGTACGGAACCGGGAAGAAAACCAAAACATTTTTCCAAGACTCATACAAAAAGGACCCGAAACCTTTACGAGCTCTTTGCACTCTCCGAACTAATTAATAAACGTAACACATTTTAGTATGCACTTCCAGTGAAATGATGGCGGGACTCTCAGGGAGGCTCCCAGGGAACGCGGGAGGTGTGCCTGCAAAGGAGGGATGTCGTCCTGGTGACGCACATCCGTCGAGCTTCCCGCTTTGCTCTGACGTTCGCCGCGCACAGCGTCACCTGGCAGACTTGGCTACCGCGAATCCCAGGGACTGTGATTCAGCGGGTCTGGGGAGGAGAGGCTGCTGTCATCTATTTCTACCCGGTTCCCTGTTGATACTGATGTGCCGGCCCCTGGCCCCCACTTTGAGAACCTGAGGTCTCAATCAGCAGCAGGAATCAGCTGCAGGAAAACAAAACATCACCGGAAGATCATTTAAATGAATTTTCACCAGTGGAAGGGGGGGGGAAAGTAATTTTAAATCCTGCCGCACCGAGGGAAGAGCCATTGGCATCGAGTATCATGGGACTGGGGTCTCTCACCGGCCTTTCTGTGGTTGGGGCAGGCTGGCTGGAGGCGAGCACACATGGGTGTCCCCACAGAATACTGTGACAGCCTCCCGCCCCTGCAAATAGTTCAAAACAAAAGCAATTCTAAGTTTAAAATATGCGTGAGTGAATGCCCAGCATTTCCCGTGCTGGCTTCTCTTTAATGCTCCCTTTGAAATATTAAACGCTCTAAGATACAGTTTTGGCGCCCGGACTTTTCCGGCATCCGAGGCGCGTTCTGTGCTGGGCTGTTGGGTGGCGCGGCGGTGGTGGGAGAGGACATCTCTGTGGGACCACAGCTGCCCAGACAGGACGCAGGCAGGGGACTTGCCGTTGTTTGCCCCGCCTTTAGCTGGGTCTGGTTTCTCCAGCTTCCTGCACTTGGGCCCAGCTGCCTCAAGGTCAAAGCTCTGGGCTTGATCTGAGCTGCTGCAGGAGGGGCCTGCCACCCCTCCCCCGGCAATGGGCTTGCCTGCATTTGGAGGGCGTGAGACCAGCACTGGCTGGTGTCCTGTGGAGACTCTCTCACCAGATTTGGGCAACAAGGCCAGCCCCCACTCTGAGCCCCAGCCTACTCCAGCGGCTTGAACTGGGGCTGCTTTCTCTAAAGACCCCTGGATGTCGGCCAGGCGGGGAGGTGTGCAGGGTTGGGGAGCACCCATGAGTTGCATGGAGCATACAAGGCTTCTCGGAGGGGACCTGGAGTCCCAGCCCAGTGGGCAGGAAAATGGCACCCTGGCCACGGTTGGTGCCAGTCGGCACTGACTTACTACCTACCTGGCTCCCCAGCACCTGCGGTGTTCCTGTACCCTGCTGATGCTTTCCTGGGGGCGGGAGGGGGGTAGCCACCATCCAGCCCTGTCTTCTAAGGAAGTCTATCAGTCAGGGCCAGGCTTCTTAGAAACTCATCTTCCCACTACGGAAGCCCAGAGAGCTTCCTCTCTCTGACCTGGCTGGGCTTGGGATGGCATCCAGCATAGGCTTGGCCCGTGGGACCAGCTCAGCTGGGACTCTAGAGCGAGGGATGCAAACAAGTGGAGGCAGTTGGACATTGTTCTTTTCACTGTGGCCACACAGAACCTGGGGACGGAGCACACTTGCCCTGTGGTTCCTGTTTCCCAGTCCTGGACTTCCAGCCTCCTACGAACTTGCCTCCACCCCCTTCCCCCAAATTCCCCTTTTGTTGAAGATGGCTGTAGAGTTAGTTCTGCTGCTTGCTACCCAGGTACCGGGAAGTGGGCTCAGCGGGAAAACCTGAGCGGACCGGCAGGCTGAGAAATTCATGTGCTGATTGTCCTGTGGGAAAGGGGTTTTAGCAAATCGTGACAAAGGTCCTAAGGTCACTGGCCTGGCTTCCGGGACTCAGATGGTCAAATGTCCTCCTCGACTTTGCTCCGTGGCCGGCACCGTCCGGCATGGGCCAGGAGCACAGGGGCTTTGGAGCTGGGCACCCAGTCCCAGGAAACAGCTGCTCAGCCTTTTGAAGTCAGTATTTCATTACAAACGAGGTGCAGTTGTTCCTGTCTGTTTGCCCCCAAAGCCTGAGTCAGCGCGAGCTGCGGAGTGGTGGGGAGGTGGGGAGGGCCCAGTCTTGTCTGCTGTGTGGCCTCTGGGATCTGTGACGCTGTGCACTTCAAACGCGACTGCACTCGAGACATGGCTCTGCGTCCCACACGACCCATTTCCCTAGGCAGGGGTGTTCCATCCCTCTGGTCCCTGGGGCTGGGGCCGATGCTGGAGCGAGGGGGCACGGCCAGGTGGAGTGAGGGACCCGGCAGGTTGCAGGCCCGCTCCCACCCACGTCCCCGCACAGCACAGACAAGACATCCCTCGGGGATGCGGACATGTCAGTAACCCGAGACAAACAGGGACAGCACGTGACCGTGCATGCCCCACATTTCTAAGAGCATGAAGCCTGAGGCCCAGGACTCTGCCGACTGTTTTGTTCATATCATGCGGCAAGACTGCATACTGAGTGCCCAGGACCTGAGGATCTGGGGTGGTGGGCCTGGCAGGCATGTGCTTTTCGCCCAATGAGCTCCCGACTCGTCCCGTTCCTACTAGTCTTGCATGTAGACAGCAGCTGGGACTCAGGGGCTGCAACTGACAGACACAGCAAAGCCCCCAGCCCCAGCATGACTGCTGCTGGGGGGAAGGGGACCACAGGAAAGGTGTCCCCAGTACCATCTCCGGATGCACAGGGCACCGCATGCAGGATCGGGGGGGGGGGTGTGCTGTGAGGCCACCTTTGGGTTTCTCTCTGAGCCTCAGCTTGGGAGGTGCGAAATCTGTGGGTGCCATCATGGAGGGAATGCAGGAGTAGCTGACCTCGGAAATATGCAGGCATGGACCCGGGGCTCCCTGAAGCTGAGGCTCTCCAGGGAGAGCAGGACTCCGGAGAAGACCACACCCCTGGACTTCATGGAAACTCTGCTGCACATTCGGGGGTGGAAGTCACTTCCGGTGAGCAGACCGAGGACAGGCGTCCACACAGCTCCAGACAGGGGGCTGCCAGCCTGGTCCATGGCCCTGCATGAATGCAGAAGAGAGCAGCAGGGTGCTGTTAGAGACAAACGTTGAACCAACATTCCCCACATACAGGAGCACAGGGAAGGAGGGCTTGGAGGTGGGCCGAGGGCCTGAGCTGGATCACGTGTGAACCGTTGATGGGCTGAGAAGACGGGGCTGGAAGCAGTGTGGCAAATAGCTCCCCAGCCCTGAGTCCCTGGGGTGTTCTGAACAGGCACACATGGATGGACTCACGTGGTCCTCACTGCCCCAGGAGTGGTTTCTTCGTGTGCTCAGTTACCAGTGAGCCGCACGGACTCAAAGCGCACGGTCCCCCAGCTGGTGAGGCCAGGAGGTGGGCTTGGACTGAGCCACGTGGCTTGCGCACCTATGTTTCCGACGTCCACTCTATAAGCACGCTTGCGGGGCTGTACTGGTTTCCTGGGGCTACGGTAACAAACAGTCACAAACCGGGTGGCTTCGAACAGCAGAAAGCCATTCGCTCGGAGCTCTGGAGGCCAGAAGCGTGAAAGCAAGGTGTGGGCAGGGCCGCGCTCCCTCTGGGGCTCGAGGAGCACCCCTCCTGCCTCGTGGGCTCCCAGGGTCCCCGGGCGGCCCTCCCTGGGGGCTGCATCTCTCCAGTCTTGACCTCTGTCTTTCCCTCGCCCGCTCCCCTGGGTCTCCGTGTCTCTACCTCCTTCCTCCTCCTATGAAAACCCCCTGAACCCAGTGATCACATCCCAAGTCCCCTGACTTGACATATGAGAATACCCTGTTTCCAAAGAAGGTCACATCCATAGAAGCAGATGTCCGGAGGTGGGCATACCTTTTGAGGGACACAATCCAGTCCCCTGCAGGGGGTTTAATCATTAAGTGATGGGGGAAATGGAAAAATGAGCTGTGGGAAATTCAGGAGGGGATGGGAGAGAGAATTAAACAAGGCCTCCATCTTAGAGGAGGGCATAGGTTTGGGTTCAAGGCAGGAGTGACAGTCAGATGATGAGAATAATCGTGCGTCCTGAGCCCTGAGCGGTGGAGGGTGCCTGCGTGTGTCCTGAGCCCTGAGCGGTGGAGGGGGGCCTGTGTCCTGCGTTCTGAGCCCTGAGCGGTGGAGGGGGCCTGTGTCCTGCGTTCTGAGCCCTGAGCGGTGGAGGGGGCCTGTCCGAGGGCTTCTCCAGGAAGTTTGTGGCTGGTACTCCTGAGGAGGGGATGGAAAGGTTTTGGAACCCACTGAGGTGGTGGGTGGTTTGCATAACATTGTGAAGGAACTGAAAAGCCCTCAATTGTTCACTTTCAATACTTGATTTTATGGTAAGAGAATTTCACCTCAATACATTATTTAAAGAAAAACCAACCTGAGCATGGATGGGGAGGGAAGCAGGTGGGCAGTGGGCCGAATCGGAGAACATTGGGACTTCCACGATGTTAATAAATGCGGCCGACAGGGTGTGTCCCAGAGAACGGCTCTCAGGGTGAACAACACAGCGGTTGTTCTAGAAAGACCTGCGTCCCTGAGCCTCGGAGCTGGGGACAGCCTGGCCTGCAGGTGGGCGCCCGGCTCTGTCCTGGGCAGGTGTGGACGGCTGCACACACCTCCGATAGGCGGGATGTCAGGAGAAACAGAGAGGCGGCATCTCCGCCCCCAGGGTACAAGCCTTGAAACAATCAGGTCGCAAACAGTGAGCGGCCCCACGCAGCTGGGTTTGGTGCTATATTTAGGAGATGACATTGCCGATGCGTGTACCTGCCTGTGTCTGCTGCTCGTTCTCTCCTGACTTCGGGGGAGAGCACCGCAGACCTTGCCACTCACTGTCTTATTCTGTGTCTCGTGCTCTAATTAAAAAGAAATCTGCAGATTCGCTGAGCACCCCGGCCGTTTAGGCTCATGCTCGGAAGCCTGGGGAAATCAGTAACTGCTCTGTTATGTAAGCGTCCGCTCCTTCCTCTCTCCGTCCTCATTATCCCTCTGTAAAGTGGGGACAGCACCGCACGGCCGGCCGTGGGAACGAAGACCGCGTTCAGCAAATGCTGTGAGCTCTAATTCGCGTGCGGTTGTAAGGTTCGTCTGTTTCTGTCACGCATAGCTAGCCTCGCTCTTCAGTAACGCGGAAATGGAGGGAATCATTTAATGCAAGGGCATGTGTAGCAGCCAGGGCTCCTCTAATGTTTGTGTCCGCACCCCCCTGCGAAGGGCCTTTGTTGAAGCCTTAACCCCCAGTGGGAGGGTGGGAGGAGGCGGGGCCGCTGGGGGCGATGAGGTTTAGGTGCAGTCCTAAGGGTGGGGCCTGTGGACGGGGTCGGTGCCTTGACAGGAGGCGGAAGGCAGTGGGGTCTCCGCCCACACGGGGGAAGCGGGAGGACACAGCAAGTCGGTGGCCATCTGTGGGCCAGGACAGAACCGGCCAGCACCGGGATCTGGGACGCCCAGCCTCCAGAGCCCCAAGAAGTCCACGCTCCCCAGCCTGCGGTGATCCGTTAGAGGCCCCCGGACTCATGAAGATGGGGCTTACCTGGAGAGCATCTAAGGCATGGACCCCCTATCCAAGTGCGGTGGGGTTGGGGGACAGCAGCGGATGGCAGGGCTCAGCCGACAGCCAAGTGGGCATCGTGATGCCTTGGCCCGCAGGGCAGGGGAGAGGTGAGCGAGGGGAACTGCAGACGGCTGACCCCCAGGGACAGGAGCCACAGGCAGACAGGAGCAGGACTCTGGGGAGAGGGAAACCATCACTGCCGGGTCAGGCGGGCCAGGAGTGCGGCAGAGCGAGGGCCTGACCCCCCCCCCCGCCACATGCCCCTGGAAAACCCACTGGCAACCAGATCACGGAGGCTCCGGGAGAGTGAGTAGGGGTCAGCATCCCGGGGGGAACAGCAGGGAGCACAGCGGACAGGCAGGGGCACATGGAGAAGCAGCAGCCCAGCATGGGTTCCTGGAGGAACCAGACCTACCAAGTACCCGGCACAGAGACAGTATAGACATGGACATCCAGCTGATGCTAAGTAACGTCCTGACGCTTGAATGGCCTGGCTGTCCTCGTACGGACCCCTGTGTCCCCCTCTCCACCCGGCCACATGGCCCTGGAGCACTAACTTAAAGGTGTCTCTAGGAACAGTGAGCGCCTGGCTGGCCTGCACCTAGGCCTAAGGCGGCTGGGAAGTACAGGTCATGCTGTTTTTCGGGTCCTGGTGATCAGTCCTTCCCATCTCTGCTGTGTTGCGGGGGAGCCGTGACGGAGCTGGTGGGTGGAGCTGCTTAGGCAAACATTCCTCCCGCCAATCTGATCTTTTAAGGATGGGAGGGAATGTCCTCACTGAGGACCCCTTGCATTCTGGCTCTGTCCTCAACCTGCCCAGGGCTCGCCATCCTTTTCCAGTGACGCAAGGAATGACCCTTGCTAGCTGGACACGTGTGCGCTTACAAACTCCGTTTTCGTCTGGCATCGGAGTGTCCACAGTGAATAACTATGACATTTTTAAAGTCTTGAAAATGCAAAGCTTAACAGAAGACCAGCGGTGCATGTCGGTCTTCACCCTCCGAGATCACGAACATTTTCCCTGGGAAGACAGCCTCTGTTTCCTGTCGTGGGTACGTCTCCTACAGACAGTGGCTCCCACGTCTCCGTCCACACGCAAGCCCTGCCCGTGGCCAGATGAAAAGGCTGTAGGTGCATAAATCTCCCAAAAACAGGTGAAAGAAAGGCCACGTAGCCATTCCCTGGTCGTGCACTGAATTTAATGAGCTTTATCCTTCCTGGAGCCTTAATCTGAATAAGAACCATACCAACAGCTATAAAACCACGGCCCTCTCTTCGAAATCTCAGTGAAAACCAACACAAGACAAACGTGGTGGGCATCTCCGCGCGGGACCATCCTGCAGGAAGAAAACTTTTTAAAAATTTGGTCAGACTCCAGTTAGAACTGCTCCCCTGTCTGCAATTCCGCTGCCGTGTATTTAAAAATAAATAAACCAGAGGGGATGCAGGGAGATAGGGCACGGGGACACCCACCATCTCAAAACCGATTTTCAAACGTTTTCAGGGCTGGCTGGCTGCCAGAACGTGTTTTGACATGATTCTTCCCCCTTAATTTATAACCTCTGTGTATCTGCGAGGAAATTCAACCCTTCTGTTTCTGATTCCTTTACACTTAACTCATCAGATGCTGCCCTGCGAGAGCCATTTGATGTTAAGCGGCTTTGAGCACATTTTTATGAGGCCTTTTAAACCTGTTCCCCCTTAAGAACAGGAAGCCAGGTTTTTCCAGAAGTAAACAGACACAGCCCACAAAAAGGGTCCGTCCTCGTCGGCCTGGAGGCCAGACCTGGGGTCCCCCAGCGGCTCCAAGCTCATCAGCACGCGGGACACAATTGCCCCACGCAGCCTCTTCGGGGGCTAAACGTCAGCACGCACCAAAGACAGGGACCGCACGCTTCTAACAAGGACAAATGATCCCACAGAGAGACACCAAGACGGGCAGCCCGTGGCAGGGGGTGGAGGGAGGATGTTTCTGCCGTGCTCTGAATGAGCTTGGTGCACCCCGTCTCCCTGGCAGGGACCAACTTCTCTCCTTGAATCTAGGTGGGCTCTGAGAGTCCTTCAACAGACAGTCCCCGGGGGGAGGGGCCAATATCCGGGAACCGGGCCCTGGGACACGCGCCCTGGGCAGAGGCGGCCGTCTATCTGCGGATCCTGACCGCGTTGAGGCTGGCGTCCCACGAGGGGGGCCCTGGAGCTTGGGACACCGTGCGGCGGAAGGCTGCCAAGGTGCCGGATATGCCAGGGAAGCGAGAGTGGAAGGAGATGCTCCAGCCCCAGCCATCGGCAAGGCCATCAGAGCCTAACAAGCCAGCCCAGCCTTCCAGAATCCTGCCTCAGCAGGTCACCAGCAAGCCAAGGGGTTGCCGAGAGTATCCGCTTTGAGCTGCGGGCCACAGAGCGGCCGAGGAATCCGCTTGCCCCTTTTGGCTCTCTGACCAAAGAGTGGCGAGCCGCTTCCGTGCGGATTTGGGCTCCCAAGTCAGGGGCTTGCGAGGAGCAGGAAACCCTGCGGTCCTGTCTAAAAAGCAATTTCTGGACTGAAAAGCCCGTGGTAGATCTAACAGAAAGATCGCCTCAGAGGTTCATGACGTGAGCACAGCTTTGGTTCAGAATCTCTGAAAATACCTTCCCTCGGAGCGGTGTCCCTGTCTTCAGGCTGCGGGCCCTAATTCCAGCAAAAAACAGTGGTGACACTTTCAGGTCCTGCGTAGCCATGTTACCTGACCCCCCCACCCCCACCCCAGCGAAGGAGGGCCTGTGCCCCCCGCGTGACGGAGATGTGCCCACCTCCACGGGGAGCTGGATGGAGTGAGCCAGGGGACACCAGATGGGGCCTGCATCCCCCTAACCACACGGACCCCCGCACAGAATAAAAAGGGGCAAATGAATCCTGGTGAGGGTGGGGGCAGGAATCATTGCAATTTCTGCTCTTTTTTGTCGTAATTACTGTAAGAATAGGACACACATCAGGCAACTATGAGAACGTGGGAGGTGTGAGAAATTTGTCTATAACACATGCCCTCTGTTCACACCTTGAAGACTAGGCTGCCTGGGTTTCTACCTGACAGTAAAGACAAAGATGGGTCAGGGGGCGTGTTGAAGAAGCTTAGCAGGCAGCTCCCCAAAGGGTCGCACAGCCCACTCTGGGGGACTTGCCGATTTCGGTGGTGTGACTGTCCCGCCCGGCTGCACGCGGAGCTGGGAAGGAGGCTCACGGCGGCGCCCACAAGCAGCTCCCGCACTCCTGCAGCATTCCCCCAAGAACGTCAGCGCTGAGGGACAGGCCGATGCCCCCAAAGCCACCCCCGTGCCGTCGGAACCCCAGGCCGGAAATAAAGCCAGGCTGACAGAGAACCACCTGCCGTCGGGCAGCCGTTACCTGGTCGTCCCCAGACAGCAGAGCTGAGGAATTGGAAGACCCACTCACCCCCACAAGAAGAGGACCCATGAATTTGTGAGGCCAGGAGGCCCCAGGAAAAAAGTGTCAACTTGTGGACGACAGAGACTGGCAAAGAACAATACATGTTGAATGACAGAACAGGCATCAGAAAGAGCTCGGAACCAAGCACGTCCAAGAAGAGGGAGCCAAAGAGGAGCAAAGGGGCGAAGGTGAGGTTGGCGAAGGAAAGGGAACAGAGTAACTCTAGTCCTTGTGTTCGGGTGCGGGGACGCGCACTCTTACGGGAACAGGGTGAGGTGAAGCCGTTGAGGTGCCCCATACTTTCGGAAGACAGCAGAGAGAGAGCCCAACTTCAGTCGTTCTCACCAGGAGCCACTGGAAAGCTGGTGTAATTCTCACTTACATTAACAAAAGTCTGGGGTCCAGAACGGGGGATTCACATGTGAGGCCAGCACACATGGCTCGTTTGTCCTGCACACTGTTTTTACAAGTTTTGATTCATTGTCCACATTTAAAAGCGGGAGACTTGACCCCCCCCTTAAAAAAAAATCAAGATTTCTGGTTGATCTTGAAAAATCAGAATTTCTGTTAACACCAAGCTCCCAAATCTGCAATGCTGCAGTGGTTTAGAACTTAGCTGTAGATACCCTTTCAGATAGGACACACACATCCTAGAGACCCTGTAACACTCCTTGTTGATTTTCTCACACTAACTGCTTCACCTCTTGTTTTCTGAGCCCCTAAGGCATTTGGATTTGCAGCCTCTGATCTACAAGGAAATAGGCAATTATCCTATTGTTTTTACTAGTTTGCAAACTCTTTCTCACCCATCCCATCCATCCATCTACCCTTCCATCTGTCCATCCATCCACCCTTCCATCTGTCCATCCATCCATCCATTCATCCATCCGTCCATCCATCCACCCTTCCATCTGTCCATCCATTCATCCATCCATCCATCTGTCCATCCATCCGTCCATCCATCCATCCATCCATCCATCCATCCATCCACCCTTCCATCAGTCCATCCATCCATCCTTCATCTATCATCCTATCAGTCTATCTACATAATGCATATTTATCACCAAAAACTGAAATTGAGAAAGCATGAAGAAGAAGGTAAAGATTATCCATGAATCCTGCCAAGCATAGATAACCACTGTGAGTCTTCCCAGGTACATGTGCCCGTTTTACAAAAAAGGAAATGGTAATGCACAGAATGTGTTATATAACCTGCCTCGTTCAATTAACAGTGGATTACTATTCACAATGTCTAACAACTGATGTGACGTAGGTATAGACCCATCAGAACGCACTCCGATCACAAACAGCCCGGGGGTTGTATTGGCCCATTGTGGCTGCTGGTCGCCAGTTAGTCCTACGGTTGGCCCCTCGCCCATGTTTATAACATGTTTCTACATAATTACTGCGATGACTACACGATTGTCTAAGGATTTACCACAGTTGAATCGAACAGTCAGCCTGCTGGTATTCATGTAGGTTGTTCCCAATTTCCAACACATTTAATACAAGTAGGATTGTTGGCTCACAGGGTGTGTCTATTTCCAAAGGTGTTGGGTACACATTGCATTTGCTCTGCTGAGGGTGGTGTACTTTATAGACCACCCGTGTGGCAAGGGGACCCCATTTCTCTCCACCCAAGCCAAATCTAGGTATTATCAGCCTTAAAAAGAAAGGGCCAATCTCTTAGGCAGAAATAATGGTTTTTTCACACACATACCCTTTGATTACCACTAATGAGTTTCACTATCTTTCCACGGGTTTACAGATGATTGGTATTTCTTCTCATCCGAATTGCCTGTGTATAGACCCGGGAAGGAAAACTACAGCTCTTGCTTTTTATTTTGTTTATGGAGAATTTTTTTTAATTATTATTTTGCCATACAGAATTTTAAATTGAGATGTAGTCAAATCATGATTTTTTAAAAATGCCTTTGGCTTTGGTGTTGTGCTAAGAAGACTCCTGATGAGTGATAAACAGTACTCGCCAGCATTTTCTTTCCATGGAAGGAAAATTTTAGATAACCTTTTCCCCCTGAGGGTAGTTTTAATTTTACTTTTCATTTTTCTGACAGTCCCAAGTGGACTTTGATAAAAGGTATGAGGTAGAGATTTGATATAAAAATGTCCCCAAATCTAAAACAAGCCTCAATGCTATTGATCGAATAACCCATTCTTTCTTATTTGTTTGAAATACAGGTCCAAATGCGTTTAGGACTCTTTCTGCACCTTGCATTTTGTCCCATCAATTTGCATATTTTAATGCTCTTTTTCCATACTGTTTTCATCACTGCAGCTTAAAGGGCATTGACTATTGATAGAATTAAGCTCTTTCTTACCATGGTTTCAGTTTTTTCCCTGCCTTGGGTATTTGCTCAAATTTGATGGCTTAATATCATTTTGGAGAGTCCAAGAAAATACAGATTTTTCCATAGAAATTACATTATATTTAGGAATTAATTTGGGGATAATGGACATATTGACCCAGTACCTAATTCTGCAGATATTTAGCCAATTATTTATGCTTTTCAGAAACACAGTGGCATTTTCTTCAAAAGGCCTCGCGCCTCCTTGGTTTGCTTCTTGAGAGTTAACCCAGGCCTTTCATAGGTTCTGCAAAGGTGGTCTTTGCTTCATTTATATTTTCAGCTCGTTTATAAGGAAGCTGCTGATTCTGTAGGTTTGTTTTCTCTTAGTCTCCTCATCAATTCTATTCTGTTCGGATGGATTCTCTTTTAAGCTAATTATCTTTTCAATCACATCATCTGCAAATAATGACAGCTTCCAATGGTCTTAAATTCTCTCTCCTTCTCTTGGCTTGCTGCGTGGTCGACCATGTCCAGGGTAGTGGTAGATAATAGTCGAGATCCTTGCGCTATTCCGGCATTCCTAAAAGTGCCTCTAGTGTCCCAGTATCGTGTGTAATGTTTGCTGTGGACGTCCTGTGATCCCACCGAACTGAGTCCTTGTTAGATGGCTCCCGGATGGCTGTATCCACTTGTGTGCACCCTTCCTGAACAAGACTCTAGACGAGGTCAACACACCGTGAGGACAGGCAGCAAGGTGAAACCAAGTGTTTTGGGCAACAGTTTTAAGGATCAAAATAGACGCAGGGAGCACGTAATACTCAACTTTAAAGATACCGGGGCTTCAAGTGGAAAATGGATGAAATGAAGCAGATCAGACCATGTGGCCGAAGTCGAGCCGAGAGGAAACGGTCATGAGGAGGCAGATTTTAACTCAGCATAAGACACGTTTAAAGACTGAGAGCTACTCCAAGATAGGACACACAAGTGGTTGTGCCCAAGAGAAGTCCGTATAATCCTGGCCAGGAGTAAGGCGCAGGGGCTTTAAACTTCACATGGTGGTGGGTTGCCACTCAAACTAGGTCAGGAGAACCAGCACCATCAACACCACCTGCGACTTTATTACAAATGCAGACTCTTGGGTCCCACTCAGACCTACAGATTTAGGATCTGTGTTTTCTCAAGAGCCCCAGGTGACTTCCATGCACATTAAGATTTCAGAAGCACTGGACTAGTTGACCATATCAAATATATTTTCCTACCAGTCATAGGACACCCAACTTGTGGACTCTCAGAGAATGCAAGTAGCTAATTACCTCAAATAACAAGAAGCCTGGAGGTGCAGGAGCTTAATGATGTCGTCATGAAGTTGGCTCTTTCCATGCTCAGAGTGCTGGCTTGAATACCGAGTTTATTGCCTCACGGTTACAAAATGGTTGCAACAACTCCACGTACAACTTTCACACACTACTTATATGCCGGAGAAGGATAGACAGGCTTCCTCATCATCTGTCCTTTCGTTATGAAGCAAAATCTTCCCTAGAACCTTCCCTGACTTCCATCTACACACACCCGGTCTTCTATCCCACCTCATTGACCAGACTGAGTGATAATGCACAGTCTTCACCCAATGGGATCATCTTACCTACAAGAATAAAACCTTTAGAAGGCAGAGCTGGGCTGGAAATTAAAATACACTTCCAACTTTTCCTGATGCCCCTTCCTCTCTTATGTTTTTCTCCCTAATGCCCTCTATTACCCAAGAGATGTGATTCAATCCCCTGAACATTGCTGCAGCGTTGGGCTTTATTAATTGAAAAAAAAGGCTACAAATCCTGACACCCTTAGAAGAATGGTATGTTCTACAGTGGACCTTTTCCTTTCATTCTTGTTGTGTTCGTTTTTGTCTGTGTAGACCTGTGCCACCCTTCTAGCAAAGGAGAATCACAAACCCTTTGTAAATCTCTCATGTTCTCTGTGTGCTAGGCCATGCATGGAAGAGCAAGTTGGCATTCATCTTCTCAATACTTAAGGAAGTCCCTTTAAGAAAGAAAAAAAAAGTTTCAGCTGGCCTAAATGGTTTCTGAATTTAAGCCTTCTGCTATGGCCTGACATCCAAGGACACCTAGATGGCATTGACACAAGGTTGGTAATATTGCTCCAGATGAGCGGTAGGAAGAAAAGCCATTTGCAAATGAAAAATCTTGCTCAAAGCCAGCAAAATCCAAGTGTTTTATGAGAGGGCGGGCCTGGGAGGTAAACAGGTGCTGCGCTGCCCCGGGGGTGAGCAAGGGAGGAGAGCGCCGGCTACCCAGGCGCTTGTCTCTTCTGATCAAAGTCGGCACCTGCACCTCGTAATCACCGGCACCCACCTTTCAAAGCGCACGCCGGTCGATCATCTGTCAGGGGTGATAACTTTGTAGTTCTGCCTAAAATACTAAAACGTTGTTAGGATAGGTTTATTAAGTGGGTTTGTTTCTTTCCTTCCTTGTTTTTTCTTTTTTTTTTTTAGTGCAAACATTCCCCCAAACACCATAAAGTGCCCCCCCCCCCGGTCTGAGGACATCTGCTGGGAGAGACCCCTCTCGCCAGAGAGCGCCTGAGAGCCCCTCATCCATCATCACAGCGTTCCTTGAAGCCACCGACTGCAGAAGTGCCTTCGTGGGAGACGGAAGGGAGTGTTTCCGTGCCAGAGCCTCTGGATGTGAGCTTGGTATCCGCCCTCCGCCCTGCAAAAAATGTCTTCTAATAACAAAGCGAAACTCCAGGACTTTTGAGAAGTCCGCCTCGGCTGTGGTTATCTGCGGGGTCTGGGAGCATCACCTTCCCAGGGGCGGGACTGTTGGAGTCCCCAATTACCCAGGCTCACCTCGGCAGCAGCGGAAACTTAATCTGTGCAGATTTCAAACGCCTCCTTCCCTCCTCCCTCCAGCTTGGCCTTCACACTCTTAATAAAACATGAAAAACACTCCGCACTATGTTGCCGGAGTGTGCTCGCCCGGAGTGTGCTGGCGAGCTTCCCTGAAGGCTGGCCGTGCTTCCTCCACCGGCACATTACCGCCGTCTCCGCGCATTTGCGTACAGAGTGTGCGCGCCTGAGGTCCGCTTCCCTGCGAGGTGAGTGTGATGTTATTGCGTTCAAAGAGGAAGACAGCGTATTCTCCAACTGCACAGACACCGCGCCTGCCTTTTCAACTTGAAAGATCAGTGGGTATTCTGTGTAACCCGAACACGGCATTGGGAAAGTGTTTCTGGGGAAAAAAAATCCCTCATTCTTTTTAAAGATCATTACTCATTAGCATGCTGGGTTTGACTTTCTGGGGTAGGGGGGGCAAGCAGCATGATACCAGCAGCCTTCACTGAGTGTTTGCCCTCTGCCAGTTCGCCCTCTGAGGGCTGTGCACATGGGAGTTTACTCCGTCTCTGGACAGTTGGGCAGAACACACACTAATAAATTAGGTCACTTAGGACACTGAGCATCTAGTGAGGGAGGCACCAGCAACACCCCCATTTCATAGATGGAGCAGTGGAGGCAGGAAAGTCCAGCAGCTTGTCCAAGGGCCAAGTCAGGCTGGAACCTGGGCTAGTAGGGGCGAGACGGGGCTCAGTCCCAAACCATATTCTATCCCCACCCCTGTAAGGGTTAGGGGCCCGTGGATGCCCCCATCTGCTCCTCCTTTCTGTCCTCCTCTCTTCCTGTCAAGGAAATAATACAGGAAATAGGAGAATACTTGGAGAATACTTCTGGAAGCAGCATCCCCGTGAGCTCTGGTAGAGCATTAAAGACTATCAGCCTGTGGAGATCATTTTAATTTTCTTGGGTGGCCCTGGGGTTAAATGAAAGAGAGACGTGAATGCCCGGGCTCAGGGCTCGGCAGGGTAGAGGGGAGGGATGCTTGGGCTTCCAGCCTCCGAGCTCCCCTTACCTCTATCTGGATCACGTGTTCCGACTCAAGATGAGACCATTACATAATCTCCTGCCATCCTCCACTACGGATGAGAAACCCAGCCCAGCAGTTAGGGGACTGCTCTTCCTCAAGCTCCCTCTGAGGCCTCCTCTTCCTCTACCTGTGCTCCCCCCTTCCCACTCCCTCCTCCCTCCCTCTCTTCCTCCCTGCTCTGCCCTCCTCCCCCCTCCTTCCTCCCTTCCCTCCTCTTCCCTCCCTCCTCTCTCTTCCTCCCTCTTCCCCCTCTGCCTTCCTCCCCACTGCTTCCTATTCTTACCTTCCTACCCCCTCCTCCCTCTATCATCTTCCCCCTCCTCCTTTCTCTGCTCCTAGTTAACCTCCCCTCTAATCTGACCATTTGGGGACATCCACCTGTGCCTCCAGCCCCCTTCCCAGCCTGCAGACTGACCTCCCCCCCGACGTATCAGAGGCCCCTCTGACCCAAACTGTCTACCCTGCATCCATCTTCCATTCTCCACCAACACTTCTGTTTCCTTCCTCCTGTCTTGGTAAATGCCACCGGACCCCCCAAGTCAGAACCGTGGCCACCCCTGACCGCTTGTCCCCTCTGGCCTGTCTTGGCATGAACCCAGCCCTGCTGCCCCTGCTTCCAGGTGCTCACTCTCCGGCTCACTCTGCAACCGCGGCAGAGCGCCATTCGCCACACCCCCCTCCTCTGTTCCCGTCTCCCGTGCCGGCAAGGCCACGCGCATTCCGTGCCAGCTCGCCCTGTGCCTTCCTCGCAGCACAGGCATGGAGGGCCCCCGTCAAGCCCCATTTACTAGATGCACAGGTTAGGGTGGGGGGTGGGCTAGTAGTCAGGAGTGTGGGTTTGGAACCACATTCCCAGCCCCTGCTTGCTACCCGCGTGGCCTTGGGCCCGTGTCTTGCCTTCTCTGTGGTCTCTCGTCCTCATCTGTAAGACGGGGCTGAGAACAGTACGGCCAGAGCGTGACAGCCGACTGAACGAGTCCATTAAACTGCCTAAGCCTGGAAACCGGCATCAAGTGCTTAGCCATCATCCCCTCATCCAACAGTTACTGACCGAGTCGGTGCTCTGGGATCTGGGATCAGGGTGCCTGGTTCCGGTCCTGGCTCTAACTTGTACTTGCTGTGTGCCCCTGGGAATTTACTGAACCTCTCTGGGTAAAGTGGGGCTGGTAAGAGCACCTGAGTGATAATGAAAGGAGACAAGCCTGTAAAGCCCTCAGCACACGGGCCGTGCTCCCCAAGCCCCACTGGACCGATTGTCACTGCTACTGTTGAAGCTGTAATTACACCCCGAAACCTGCAGCTAGGTCCCGGGCACAGGCCAGGTCCACGCGGAGGCTTTGATTCCCTGTTCCTAACTTCGGCTCCGGCCACGAAATTATTCAGGTTGGATTCTGTGCTTTCCGTGCACTTTGAGCCCTTCTTGGGAGGCCTCCCCCACTCAAAGTAGATACGCATGGAGATGCGCCCCCATGAGCCCCCTTCCCGCTGTGCGGGTCTCCGGTACCAGGCGGTGACCTCGAAGCCAAGGGCTGGGTGCGCTTGCCCGTTTCCCGGGCCCTGGCTCGGACGAGGTGGTGAGTGCCAAAGGAAGGAATGCCCGGATGGCCTGCAGTGTGATTTTGGGCAGCCACCTTCTCCGCACTTCTAACTCTGACCTCACCACCCGGATCTGTCACCCGAAGCAGGTTTCCGTTTCCGTTTCCCTGGCGCTGAGGCCGGGAGGCTGAGAAATCTCCACATTAAGGCAATCGACCATTCCTTTCCAAGTCCTGAGTCCAGCTACAGAGGACCCATGGCCCAGCAGCAGGGTTTGCAGATTTCTCACCTCGGAGCCTTAAACGCTTCTCCTGAAATTCGCGAATTATCTGTATGTGACCCCAAATCAGGTTGTGGCTCCTAGATAGACGGCCCCAAGCAACAGTTTGCTCAGAAGTCCCTTCTGGGGCTATGGGTGCACATCCCGGGCAGAGTCGGTGCCCCAGGGCCCCTGCCCGACCTCATGTAAAGTCCTTTGACATTTGTGAACAGGGACCCTGTAGTTGGGGGGGGGGCACACTGAATCACATTCTAGACGACTAACGGCAGAGGTGCTTACGAAGGCCGGCCCGCTGTTCTCGCCGGGACTGAGGTCTGCCCCACACACGTTCACACGCTAGGTGGCCGATGGGTCCAGTAAGTTTACAACTGAGGACTTGGGGGATCATTATCGGTTTGACGCTCACAGCAGCTGATACTGTTATCTTTCTAGACTTTTCAAAGCTCTGTTCCAAGCACGTCGTTCTTATTCTTCCTGAGTCACCCAAAGGGAGCATTCCGTACATACACACACCCTAGATGGTCTTCGGGGGGACTGGGCCGGCTCAATCAACAAATAGGTTTTTGTTTGTGGGCATTTTTTTCAAACTTTCTTCTTCTGCTTTTTTTAACGTGCTTTAGGCTGTTCTGGATTTTATCTTCAATTACTTTGCCTACCTAGCTGCGTTCTTGAACTTGAGCCCAAACCACCCGGGGTCCCTGCTCCGGCAGGCCAGGGCCACACACGTCCAGGTGCAGCGGCCCTCGCACGCCGACCCGTACCTTTGTCCAGCTCTGGTATCGACGTGAGGCTGGTCTTACAGTCATCAGGCTGAACTCCTACACACCCCTTCGGGAAACAGGCTGCCCTGACTCCAAGCTTCTGTCCCTCTTAGAAAGTGCTTAATACATGCTTGAAATTCGTAAGGGCTCTTTGTTCAACTGGGAGCTTGACATCAGCACGACCCCAGACCCCACGGAGAGCTTGGTTTTTTCTGCTGACTTCCCACGGCAGGAGGTCAGGACTGTGCCCTTGGATCCTTCATGTTAGGACTCAGCTGTGCCTGTGACTGCTGAACCTGGGCCACTCTAGGTCTCTACAGCTCCAACAGCAAACACAGGAGAAGAACCAAGTTCACAGACATACAGAGCTGACTGACTTCTCCTTAACCACCCGCCTCCCTGGGCAGAGATTTTTTCCCGCCCGGGTCTATAATCTGTTTTGTAAACACATCCTAGACTTGCTGCAAAGCCAGTACACTTGGGACTAAGGCACAGAACTCTGTCTAGGTACCACGTGACCCCAGCAGGCCCACTGGGGGCTGATCACTACTCTGATTTAATTCTCTGACTTGGCTGGACCCATTCCCCGGAGACATCACGCCAGGCCGGTCCGGGCTCACCAGGACTGAGCCACACTTAGTAGCCCAGGTGCTCCCTGAGGAAGGGTGTTGACAACCAGGCCCTCACATCCAGCTACCAAAAGTCACAGCAACGATTTCCAGCCCTTCCACATTTCTGGCATGTCATTCCACCGAAACTCGAAATTAAATTATCCTGCCCACCTTGCCACCCGCCCATCTGCCATTTCATACGGATAACCAGTAATCTCTAGAGATAAACAACTCAGGATTTGCTTGAAAGCTGGCAGAGGGAGAAAGTTCACTCTGCTCTCTCCACACTCAGGGAAGGGAAACCTCACAACGCACAAGGGACCGGCACCAAACTAAAGAACAGACTTTATTTTTAATAAAATAGTGGCACATGAAAAATATCATATATTACAAATATACCCAGCAGGACCACTCTTCCCCTGGGGCGGCGGGGGGTCAACTGCGCTCTTAGGTCCTTCTTGAACTATTCATGGAAACCATTTGTTTAACAATAGAAAGAGTCAATAAGCCCTTTGGAGACTTCTGAATGATCTTTCTCCCCTTCCCCCCCCCTTTCCACAAATCAGTCCAAACATGTATAACATTGGCTTGGTTTCCATTAAAAAGCCACAGAATGTAACACTAGAGGGTTTCTGAGGGCTGGGCCTCTCCGGGCTTTTGTTGAGATTTCTTTTGTTGTCTTTACATACAGCAAAATACTTGTTTCTCTTTTCATTTTCACGGAAAGAGGGAAGAAATGTATTGCACATTGTTTGCATTTGCAAATGTGAGGTTAGGAAGTTTCTGTCTTGGAGAAAGACCCATTTGTGAAGGCTAGAGGCTGGAGTCTATTTTAAGTGACTCCAAACCCACTGGAGTGTGTTAAATTGTCAGGGCTCCCCTTTCTTCCTGTCTGCACAGAAGCTGCTGTCCCACACACAGCCTTCCTGGGGGTGGGCCCCTGGGATGGTTCCTCGCTGGAGACCCACTTTGCCTCTCTCTCTCTCTCTCTCCCCCCCCCCCAATGCTCCCAGCAGAAGTTCTTTAAGGTACAAAGAAGCTACCGCTCCTCCGACTTGTAAACGGTAGCAAAGCCAACTCAAACACGCAGCTATGTATTTATGGAAGTTTCTACACAAAAGTCTTCTTCTGGGGCTGAATCGACTACTTGGCCACAAATTAGTTACACGAGAGGCTACGTAACCGAGGAGCTCCTTCTGGAAACAAAACAAAACGAAAAAAAGCCTGTAAGCACATTTTTACTTTCAGTGTATCACAGCATCCTGAATTTCAGGGTAAGAACTTTTTTCTTTTACTTTTATTAAAAAAAAAAACAAAAACAAAACAAAACAACCAACCAACCAACCAAGCAGGAAAAGCACCACGTTTTGGCTCTGACTGCCACTGTATCCTGTCTGGGAAAGTTTTCCACTCCGGCCTTCCCTCCCCACTGCCCCCCTGCCCCAAGCCAGTTCACACACAGGTGGGAGGCTGGGCAGGGATTTCATATTTCCCGAGATGGGTTTTTTGGGGATGCTGGGCTTTTTTGTAAATCCCACTGTTGGTGATGACGCTGGCGGGCTTCCTCCTGCTCTCCTTCTTGAACCTGCGGCTGCAAACGTTCTGCCAGGACTGCAGGGTCTTGGACGTCCAGACCCACATCCCGCTGGTGATGCCCACCACCAGCAGCATGAAGATCTTCACCATGAAGATCTCCACGGCCGGGATGGACGCGGCCATCACGCAGTCCAGACTTTTGGTCTGGTTGTTCATTTTGCACTTGTGCTGCGCGGCCAGGATTTTCCAGTACTCCATGTTGAGGCGTTCGTAAAAGTAACAGGCAATCACACAGGTGGCCGGCACGGTATAGAGCACCGAGAAGACTCCAATCCTCACCATGAGCTTCTCCAGTTTGTCGGTGTTCTCCCCACCGGTCTTCATCACCCTGCGGATATGGAAGAGGGCCACGAAGCCGGAGAGGATGAAGGAAGTGCCGACGACCAGGTAGCAGGCCAGCGGGATGAGCACGAAGCCGGTGAGGGCGTTCACGTCCATGCTGCCCACGTAGCACACGCCCGTGAGCTCGTCGCCCGCCACCCTGCGCATCACCAGGAGCAGGATGGTCTTGACGGCCGGGATGGCCCAGGCCGCCAGGTGGAAGTAGCTACTGTGGGCCTCGATGGCCTCGTGGCCCCACTTCTTGCCCGCAGCCAGGAACCAGGTGAGCGTGAGAATCACCCACCACAGCGAGCTGGCCATGCCGAAGTAATAGAGGACCAGGAAGACGAGGGTGCAGCCCGTGCTCTCCAGCCCCTCCTGGATGACATAGAGCTGCCCGCTGTCCCGGTCGCAGGCGATGCTCTCCGCGCCCGCGAACAGGCGGATGATGTAGCCCACCGAATAGACGCAGTAGCACATGGAGAGGAAGATGATGGGGCGCTCGGGGTACCTGAAGCGCGCTGGGTCGATGAGGAAGGTGAGCACGGTGAAGGCGCTGGAGAAGAAGCACAGCACGGCCCAGACAGCCAGCCAGACCACGGCGAAGCGCTTGTCGCCGCGGCTCCAGTACACGTCCACGCCGGGCGTGCACAGCGGCGCGCACGCCGCGCTCTTCTCCACGTGGTGGAACTTGCCCGGGTTGTCGCAGCTGGCGCGCCCCGGGCCCGCGTCCCTGAGCGAGTGCTCCTGCGCGCTGTGCGGCCGCTGCGGCCGGAAGAGCGGCGGGAACAGGCCCGAGCCCCGGGAGGGCTCGTCCGAGCCGTTGTTGGGCGCCTCCATGCACAAGTAGTTGGGGTCGTTCTTGTTGGGGAGTTTGCTGCAGTCCAGGGAGTCGGGCCACTTGAAGTTGAACTGCTCCATGATCGGGGAGCACTTGAGCCGGGCCTGCTCGCACATGACCCGGCAGGCGGGGATGGGGGTGGAGACTTGCTCTGTGCACATGGGCGCGTACAGCGAGCACAGGAAGAAGCGGAGGTGGCCGTGGCAGCCGTACTCCACCAGCGGCGCGAACTCGTGCAGCTGGATGGCGGCCTCGCGCTGGTTCTCGTGGCCCATCAGGTTGGGCATACGGGTCATGTTGTAGCCAATGTCCTTGCACATCGGGATCTCGATGGGTTGGCACTTGCCGTCGCCCGGACGCTCCATGTCCATGGAGCTGATGGCGGCGCACGAACCCATCACCTGCAGGACCAGCCACAGGCGGGGGCCCGGACGCGGCATGCTGGCGTCGGAGATACCCCGGCGGGGAGGTCCGCTCCCCTCAGCGCCGCCGCTGCCCAGCTCGGGCTGCGGGCCCCGGCTCCCCGTCCCCGCTCCGGCTCCCGCCCATGCCCGCTCGGCCGGCCCGAGCGCTGCGCTCCGCGCCCCCGGCCCGCCGAGGT